>NC_057801.1:357565630-357673921 GCF_018294505.1 Triticum aestivum | reverse complement strand
GGGGTCAGGGGCAATGTGTGCGAGAGAGGCCTAAAGGTAATGTGCGTGCAGGAGACACGTAGGAAGATATATGTGCGTATAGAGGGCTAGTAGAGACAGTGCATGTTTATATATGCATGTGAGAGAAATAGTGTTTTCCAAATGAGATTAGTGAAAAGAGTGGTACATAGTAGTCAGAAAGAAAGAGAGAGAGATATAGAGAGAGCATGTGAGTGAGACACCCCGACACCCCGAGAGAGATTGTGAGCATGTGCGAAATAGAAATGCCGATGCATATAAAGTGTGTGCACTTATGCATTAGATAGAGAGATATATAGTGTGTTTGTGAAAACGGCCCGAGGCATAGTGCATCTATGCGTAAAAGGCGGTTCTACGCATTAAATTAAAATATAAATGGCATTATTATTTTTGGATGAGATCATGAATTTTGCAAATTGCGTATGGACAAAAATCGGTCTATCAGACACCCATACTCTATTGAATTCTAGCATGTGCATGTGTTTATTTCATATTATCGATCCATAGAGTGAGCGGTTTGAAATACAGACAATGGATTGCTTTTGTAATTCATATATAAACATTAATTAGTGCACTCCATGTTGTTAGTGTGAAGCACTTTGTACATTTTTCACTTGCATCACTACAAAAAAAAGACACATCTGTGACATTTTGGGCTGAACGGATTTTTTTTGTCATACTTATGACACTTCTATGACGATAATTGTGACAAAACACGGTATCATCATAGATGTGGTGGGCTCCTACTTCTATGACAAAAAATCATGACAGAAAATGGGCTTTTCGTCCTGGGCGGGCCGGAGACGCAGCTGCATGACATTCTTTGGGCCGTCCATGACGGAAAAAACCATGGTAGAAGCGAGGGCGAGGAAAATTTCGGGGAGTTCCCGGTTATGGTGGGAGGTCGGGGGCCGAGCGATGCATGTTTCTCTCATACACATACGCGCGTGGGTGCGAGGCGTTGGGCTCTAACTGAACCCGAGCGAGGCGTCGCCTAACTGAACCCGAGCAATTGCACTACAGGCTACGTGTTACTGAACCCGAGTGATCAAGCGATTCCTTCGCTACTGCTGCTAACTGAAGCCGATCGATGCTGCCTCTGGATGAATAGTGAGCGTTGTTGGGGAGGTTTGGATGAACAGTGAGCGTTGCTAGGGTGGTTTGGATGAATAGTTCCCGGTGGGGGTGAATGAACAGGACCCTGTGGTGTTGCCACTGGATGAACAAGACCCTGATCGATCGAGCCGGTTGGGGCTGGATGAATAGGACCCCAAGGAGGGCTGGATGAACAGGACGACCCCGTGGAGGGCTGGTTGAACAGTAGCCGGTGGAGGGCTGGATGAACAATAGCCCGTGGAGGGGTGGTTGAACAGGAGCCCGTGGAGAGGGCTGGTTGAACAGTAGCCGGTGGAGTAGCGCGCGGTGGAGGCTGGATGAACAGGAGCCCATGGATGAACAGTCGCAGGTGGCGGCTGGAGGAGGTCAACGGTGGATGACCAGTAGCCCGTGGAGGCTGGAGGAGGTCAACAGTGGAGATGAACAGTATCCCGTGGAGTCCCGTTTTGTGGTACGTCACAACCCTCCCGATGAAGAGGACCCTCGTTTCGACCGTAGTGCTCCAACACAAGTCCGTTTCTTCTGTTTTGCGGTACGCCACACCCCTACCGATCAACAGGACCCCGTTTTGACCGTAGGAGGTCCAACACAAGTTTGTTTCCTCTGTTTTGCGGTATGCCAGACCCCTCCTGATGAACAGGATCCCGTTTTGAACATGGCCGGTCGAACACAAGGTCATTTCCTCCGTTCTGCGGTACGCCAGGCCTCGTTTCCATCGGCTGTTCCGTCTGAGCCCTCCCGATGAACACGACGATGCATTCTGTTCTGACCCAGCCGGTTGGCTCCCCATGAACATGACAACGACATAGTGTCTCCGTTCTGACCCAGCCATGTACACGAGCACTGGCCGTATGTATGCGCGAGTAGGCGTTCGAGGCCCCGCCGGTATGTATGTATGTGGCCGTATTTACTTTCTTGCACCCTGGCCATTGTACGTACGTGTATATGCTACGTGCGTGCCTCTACTACGACACACACGCGCCTCTACATCGACCAATACGTATGTACACATTCGTGACCAGAATGACAACGCTACGTACGCTTCGACCAGGTGGGTCACGACTGTCAGGCACTTCCTTGCGTGCGAATATGTAGCTGGTGGGTCCCAGCAGTCAGGGGGTGAATCATTTTTTTGCCCGTAATATGGACGCCCTTCCTTGCGTGCTAAGATGTAGTTGGTGGGTCCCAGCAGTCAGGGGTAGAACTTTTTTTCATGAAATACAGTGGCTCGTTCGGTGGGTCCCTGCTGTCAGGTGGAGGAATAATTATTTTGCACGTAATAAGGAGCCAATTCCTTGTGGTTGCCATGGACCCAGCTGTCAGCCTATCAACGTATAATACTCTTTCGATGGAAGTCATTCCTTGACCTTGTTGACCATGCCGCGCCGAGAGCACCAGGGCGGTGGACGACAGCGAGGCCTAGGAAGGGGACGACACGGAGCCGAGGAAGACGCGGCAGTGGATGCCCCCGCGAAGAGGAGTATGAGGGTTCACTGGTTCGGCTGTGGTATGAGGCTGCCGTCGCCGCGGAGTAACAGGGGGTGTGGGTGAGTAGAGGGATAGCCTGGCCAGCGGTGGGAGTAGTAGGGGGCAGTGAGGCCTCCGCGGCATCACAACTGGCCATGGGAGGCAGGAGCATGGGGCACGACCGACGCTGGTTTGGGCGGTTGGAGCAAGAAGACCAGAGGTTGAAGAAGCACTACGGTCGTTGGATGGACATCGTACGGTCATTGGAGCTAGAATCGTTCATATTGACTAAGTTGACAAAGCCCTCTGTCCCCATCAACTTAGTTGGCCCACAAGTCAGCCTCCCACTATGGTGGATCCTAGCTAGCAGGGGGGTGTTCATTTTTTGTGCGTAATAAGGAGTCACTTCCTTGCGTGCGAAGATATAACTGGTGGGTCCAACTTGTCAGCGGGGGGAATGTTTTTTTCGCAAAATACAGAGGCCCTTCCGGTGGGTCCCAGCTGTCAGGTGAGGAATCATTATTTTGCGCGTAATAAGGAGGCATTTCCTTGCGTGTGGCCGTGGACCCAGCTATCAACCTCTCCATGCACAGTCTACTTTCGATGGTGTTGTTCGTTGACCATGTTGACCACTCCGAGCGCATCCAAGGTGGTGGACGACGGCGAGGCCCCGGACAGCAACGAGACGGAGACGGGAAGACGCGGGAGTATAGTCGTTGACGGAGGTGTGCGTGGGCTAACTGGTTCTACTGCGGTGTGGTTCGGAAGTCGGTGGAGAAGAATAGGAGGGGTGGAGGGGTGGAGGGATGGTCTGGCCAATGGGGGAGTAGCGCTTCACTGTGAAGCGTGCTAAGTAGAGCTGCTAGCAGCAGGAGGTGGAAGGTGGTCCCGACGGAGCTGGAGGAAGAAGACGAGAGATTGAAGATGGATGCCGGTCGTTGGATGTAAATCCAATGACTAACGATGTCAGAATCATTTGTTGACTAAGTTGACAACGACTTGCGTTGGCTTCGACCTATTGGCCCACATTTCAGCCTCCAAAAATGTGGCACGTATTCAACCCATTTTTTCAGAATTTATAGTATTTTTTTGCGGGGTAGAATTTACAGTCAATTTGATCTTTTTTTTTTGAATTACACTCCATTAGCTGGGATGGGTGAACAAATAATGTAGCGTCCATGCGGCCCATTTATTTTTTCCTAAAAAATTACAGGCCATTTGCACTTTCTCAAAATACACGATTTTGCTGGGCTGATTCTAATTATAATGTTGGGTTGGGCCAGCAATGTTATCAAAAAATAAACAGGGGCTGAGCATTTTGTTGTAAATATATTTAAATAATAAGTCATTTATTATTACATTCGTCCTTGAATCATACCAAGCTTTTGTACACAATCACTAGGATTTTCGTGCCAAAAAAATCCAGGATTTTATTGTTAAGAAATTATTTTTATAAGTTAATAAGACATGGGATATTGTTTTCTTACATATGTAAGTATTTGTTAAATATATGATGACAATAACAATAATATATAATAACATATAAAATAATTTAAATATATATAATATAGTTAGAAGGGAAACATAAGTTGGACCACGCGTTCCTATTCTTATATAGAAAAATAGAACCGACCTCTGCGTTTTCGTCAAAAAATCATAAATTGGGCTGCCGATGTTTCAAGAAAAATAAAACCTTCGATGGGAGGTCCATAGGCCGGTCGATACATGACGGCCCTCAAGAAAATACAAACCGACATGTCGTGGGCTGCGCATGTTAAAAAAGAAAGCCTAGAGGGGGCAGCCCAAAACCCAGTTGATACTTTCTGCCCTAGTGATAATAAATAATACCTGCCAGCTCCCCGGCTTCGTTGTGAATTTATCTCCTATAGTAACTATGTTGAAGCACCTAGAAAAATGTAACTATGTTGACAAACCCGTGGGCCCCAACATTAGTATAACATTAGGAGGAAGTATTTTTTTGATGAGGCACTTGCTTGAGTACGGCCATAGACCTGGTGGGTTCCGACTGTCCGCCTCTCCACGTACAGTCCTCTCCAGATTCCTCTCATTTGTTCAGCATGTTCACAACGGTAGACAGCGGCGTCGCGGCGAGCGCACAAAGGCGCAGGAGGGGTTCCGACCACCTGAGGAAGTGCCTTATTAGTGACGAAACTACCGAACTAGCCTAGTGGCCAAGTGACACTACCTGACAGCTGTTCCACCCGGGTTCGATTCCACCTATGGAAGGAAAATATCTCCAATTTTTTTGCCTCTGCCTTTATTGACATGTGGGTCCCCATTGTCATTTACGCATACCACGTCCAACACTTGCCAAAACTTCGTCCCTCGTTTTCTCTGTTTTTCGCACACTCGACATTGTGTGGGCATTTTGAAAATAGCATATCTTTTTGATTGTGCATCATATGAAGATGTGCTATGCATGAATGTTGATCAGCATGATGTTAACTGGCTGGTAGTTCCATTTTCGACCGTGAATAAAACTTCCAACATGATGTTAACCCTGTTTGAAAAGGCTGTGTTAATATAAATGCTCTGCCTTTGAAAGTTGCAGTTTCTTATCTGAAACTAAACTTGCAGTTTCTTATCTGAAACTGAAACTTCCAGTTTCTTCTCTGAGAATCACATTGTCTGCACTTTTATACTCCGATGAAACTACATTTTTTTAAGTGCTAAAAATAGATCTCTAGAATTCATAAAATACTTCATATGCTCAATACTGCAAATCTCAAATTCAAAAGACATTCATATCTGAAAGTACTCTCAAAATACACAACACAAAACACAATTCACAACCTGTAAATACTGACAACCCTAAGCTCCTCCTGACAATCCACAACCTGCCCCACTATTGGGCTGGGGGGGCAGTCCCCTCCTATTCCTCGGCGGTAGACGGCCGCCCCGTGAGACGATGTGAACGGCGAGGGAGAGGATGGCGGGGAAGCGTCATCGGGCCAACTGCTTTTCTCCTCTTGTAGTTGGGTTCGGTCGACGAAGACTCCACCGGCTCGCTCTGGCATGACACCCTCACAAACGGCACCCTGTAGATGCTCGATCCTTCAATCTCTGGTCGATGCTCCATCTGGGATCGATACTCCCACCACCGCTCCCTCACGATCAAATTCGGTGAATCTGTTTGCTCCATGGACCAGAGGAGCAGCTCTATGTACTCCCACGCGACTCCCTCCGGGAGTATCGCCGCCTTTTCGCTCTGTTGCTGATATTTGGCCATGGATGTCGCCATCGCCGCTAGTTGGTCCTTGTTGTCAAACCAAGAATGTATCTCCAACATCCTAGCTAGCTTCACAGGGTCGCCGTCTACGATCCTCACGTATCGGTTGTACTCCTCCATTGATCTACTTCTCCACATCACCTTCACTCATCGGTGGTGGTTTTTGAATGGAAGAGGAGAGGAGCAGCACTGGTTTTGGATTAGAACGGGAGAGGAGCGACGCTAGTTTTGGATTGGAACAGAAGAGGAGGGGCGGTGGTTTTGAAATGGAAGAGGAGAGGAGCGGTGCTGGATTTAGATTGGAACGGGAGAGGAGCGGTGGTGGTTTAAGAGGAGAAGAGAGGAAGAGCGGCGCTGGTCTTGGAAGTAGTTTTTTTGTTTTGCTTATTTTGGGTCAAAGTTTGACCACGTACTGTATTTGACAAGCAAAGTATGAATGCATGTCACCAAAAATTGTATCGTTTGGTTCGTATCTGAATGTACTTTCAAATTATATTACTTTTGCACCGTATAACATATATTTTATTTGCGAAAATCATGGTCAATTATGACCCAGAATAAAAGGGAGACTAGTTAATGTGGGGTCGCTTTCTTAATTGAAGGGTAAATTGATTTTGATTTTGATCCAGTCATAGCGCGCCGGCCCTCTCGTCCAATCCTAAATCGCTACTGCACACTCCTCTCCCTCTTCTCCATTGCAAAACCACCTCCTCTCCAATCCGTCATCTCCATTCCAAAACCACCGCCTCACTTGTCCATCTTCATTGAAAAACCACCTCCTCTCCTCTCCGTCATCTCCATTCCAAAACCATTGTCTCGCCTCTCCCTATTCTCTATTGCAAGACCACCGTCTCTCCTCCCATTTTCAAAAGCTAGCAGCGGACCATTCAGAAGGACATCTATGGAGAGGATGCAGCAGCGATATAGGCAGATCACCGGGGGCGGCCAGGCAAAGTGAGCCATGTTGGAGGAGACGCTTACTTGGTTTGACAATGAGTGGGAGATGTCGAGGATGGTGAGGGCCATGTGGCAATGTATGCGAAAGAGCGAGATGGTGGCGATGAGGGCGGCGATGTACATTTACTCCTCGACGACAGTCACGCCGCAGTCCTCCGAGTTCATCGAGTATCTCCTCTGGGCGATGGAGCAGACAGATTCGCCCGAGGCAACAGTCAAGCAGAGGTGGTGGGCGTACAGGTCAAAGGTCGAGCACCCAGAGGATAACGAATCGATCGAGTAGGGTGTGCCGTTCGTGAGGGTGTAGAGCCAGCCGGAGCCACGGGAGTATTCGTTCTCCCACCGCAAGTGGAGGCCGGATGGCGCGACGTCGCTTCCCCACTGTTCTCCACCGTTCCCTCGACGCTCGCCTTATTTCAACAGCGGCGGTAGGGTTTAAGGTAAGCTTCGCACTAACCTAATCTTCCACCTGCTCATGCATACAATCAGTGTGATAGCTAATAAAAATCATGCTTACAATCAGTCTACGAGTACTACGCCAATCACCCTAAAATAGCTCTAGACCTTTGGGTCAAAGCTGTGACACTGTGTACAAATAAAGAAAAATATATTGGTGCTTCTTTCAGAAAAGAGTACTCCCTAGAAAACTGCCAATATAAGCTACTAGAATTTGGTTAGAGGATTTGCTACCGAGAAAGATCCATCCATAGAGAGCGCCACACATCCCACTGGTGGTGGTGGATGCCAATGCGTGCATGGAGTATGGTTGGTGTCAGTAATTTTTACTTGGCACACCTCGCACTCTGCATATATGCCGGTTCCATACGTACATTTGTGCAGTTCCACCAAAATGCAGTTGAATAACCCTGTTTGCATAGATAATGAAAAAGTGCGATTACATTATAGTGGCACTAGTTGATGAAACACACAAAATAAATAGAAGAAAATGTTGCGATAGTATCATAGTATGCCATGCTGCGAGGGCGAGATGGGCCCTGCAACGCCTCATACGGTACGCCTCATACGGGAAATTGTCCCAAGTCTCCCAGATACACCTTCTGCCACTGATGAACATCAGTGTACAGCGGTAGTACAAGGAGGGGCCTTGAGACATTCAGATCTCTATTTTTGTGCAAATCAACTAAAATTAAGCACCCTAGTTTGCACAAATGCTTAAACATTAACAATGGGACTAGTTGATGAAACATACGTTAACAAGGAGAAGCACTTTCTTTATCTACATTGGAAATGAAATGATAGAGATGACACTCGCTCTATTTTAACTATATTATTACTTTATTTTATCAGTGACACTAGGGTCGAGCAGGTGGCAAACGAGGTGTACCGTGCGTCGCAAGGATGAAGGCCGGGGGTGCTTAGACTGGGATGCTAAAGCTGGCTCTTTCAGTCTCTATCTTCCCCCTGATGTTTCTGTGGTAGCATTTGGGTTGTAATCCAAACTTGGTCGAGCTGGTGCTGCGTCCCCCTACCTGCCTAGCTTATGTGGCGAACTTGTCTCCTGCTAGTACTCAGTCCGTTCTAGTAGTAGTTGCATAACTGTCCATTTACACTGAGATGTTGTCGGATAATGGTTCTCAATGGTTGGATTTCTTTAATGAAATCGGAGGGAACCCCCTCTTTCGATACATAAAAAACAGTGGCACTAGCGGTGCCAAAAAATTGCCTCAAATTAATAGTGCCACTAGATTAAGGTGCAAAATAATAACATTACTGCTTTATCATGGCAGCGCCAAAATAGTAGCACAATAGCAGGATAAACATGCAGGATCTTTGGCAAACGGTCAAACCAAAAAGGAACATACCTCGTGATGGGAACCATATCTGCAGTCAACGCCATCGTAGAAGGGATGACACTAGTCACCAACATGGATGATTCAATTCATGGGACCTTTTGGTGCAGTTCACCTAAAATGAAGCAATGTCGTATGAGCTAGCAGCTTCTTTTTTTTTTAAGAAAAGGGCTCCAACCCCGGTTCAATTTCCATCAAAAAACGAAACCCACAGAGCTTCTTCTTCTTTAGTTGCAATAAAATTGAGCAACATCAAGGTTGGTTGTGAAGCTCCTGGAATGTTCAACTATAATTTGGATATCATTTGTGCAGTTTAACTAAGATCGAGCGTGAAATGTATATCTCTGTTTGCACAAAAAGGTGGAATGGAGGGTGACTAACAAGTGATGAAACATGCATCAAATGAAAAGAAGCATGTTCCTTATCTGAATGGCAATGCTACAAGAACAGTAGCAATTACTAAAGTAGCAGCATTGCTAGATATTAGTGTGGGCATTAGGATTAACTATGATAACTGTTAAATACGACATTACCTCAATGGTGCCATTGCCTCATTTTACCAGCAACATTACATTAACAGCTGCTACAGAGTCGGTATTTGGGCACGGGAGAGTAGGTGGACCAGGACAGTTGCATTTCTAACGAAAAGAAGCAACTTATCTTAATGGGAAATTTAGCAGCACATGTAGAAAGTGCCATTGATTCATATTACTGGAGGCATTACATTCAAAACAACATTGGTTTAACATGTCCTTACATTTAACAATGCGACTGCTACATTTTACCGGTGGCATTACATAAGAGTGGCTCGGGGCAACAAACATCAGAACAGGACATCTGGGTTGGTCCCATTTTTGTTCAGTATAGCCACCTTATACTGTGTGAGGCTAGCAAATCTAGTGCTGGACTTACTCTGTTGACTTGTCCCCCAGTCCCACTTTCTTCCCCTTTTCAACCAATAGATCGGGTTTATATTGAGTTTGTACTGCATTTCCCTTTATTTCCCTATCAAACCTAGAGACCCGTTGGATAGCCAGTCTCTACTACTTTTCGCCCCCATTATTTCCTCTATCAACCAAGTCCTAGATTCAGGTAACAAATCTTCCCCCACCCCCACCCCTTTCTTCCTTGTTCGAACAAAGTAGTACTAGATTCGAGTGCATGAACTAGTTTTACCTCTTAACCGTAAAAATTTAGGTGGTTTTCGAACAGCCGATCGATCCTATCTACGAGGGGGCCTGAGAAATAGTAAAAGATACAAATGCAGCGACGTCAGGAGCTCGGGAAGTAGAGCAAGGCCGGTTTCAAAGGAAGTTATACCTGAGGGTCGCTGGGATGTCGCTAGGTGGGCGGGGGGAGGCCGGATCTGCCCACACTATGGCAGCAAGGAAGAAGGGGTCGGAGGACCTCCCTCGCCAGTGGTGCTTGGGAGAGAACAGCAAGCCACGCTGATCGGGACGCGCTGACAGTGGGTAACAGCCGTCGCCAAGGACGACCGCGTGAATGTGAGGACGACCGCGTGAATGTTGCACCTTCTCACCTTCCCCGGCGGAGAGGATCCGACTGGATCTGTGACCACCGGTGAGCAGAGAGAGAGAGAGAGAGAGAGAGAGAGTGGCCACCGTTGTCGTGTTTAGATCTGGAGAGGACAAGACAGTGTGACGAGAGCAACACTAGCAAGCAAGCGTGGAGGCTCTTGCCTATATAGTGGAGTACTAGTTTTGATGAGGACATGACTACCTTGGATAAGACCAAAAATATTGCATACATGCATATTTGTCAGGTAATTTCTAGTGCAAACTATTCAATAATCTATTTATGTTATCCAGAACAAAAATACTTCACACACTTTTGTGTTTTGTCTAATAGTAGGTGTATGGGAAATTTGTACAATCCACATATCAAGATAAGGGAAAAGTAGAAGTTTAGGTTATGTTCAAAAAGTCCTCTCACGTCACTTTTGGACCAAGAGAAGATAGAGTCCAAGTCTCTCACGTTCTGGATTCAGATTCAGACTGCACAGACATACCTGACTCAAAACGCCAACAACTTTTTCAAATGGACTCCGAATTGGGTGATTCTTTTTTTGTTGGAAACTATATTTCGTGCACTTTCCAACCCAATTGGATTCACCTTCAAATTCGTCGGAGGGTTAAGTTATGGACGAAACAATCTGATGCTGCAGCAGAATCCGAGTCAAATTACAAGTCCAAAGGTGTTACATCACCTCCACTTGGGCCCATTGGCCTTGTACAACCTAGAGTTAGTTTTAGGCTGACTTGGGACGTCCTCCCACCTCCTTGGCCACCACCCCTTGCTCCTATATAAGTAGATCCATCTAGTAGCTTTTCGCTTGGGATTTGTTTAGTTAATAGTTAGCCAACGCAACTTCGTGTACTTCGTTTGTGTCCAACGACCAGACTAAGCCCGCTTTCGGATCCCCACCATTATCAATTCCCACTTGATAGAGGCAAAGGTGTCCCGTCTTTCGATGAGATGGTGGCTATTGTTTTCTATGGGAGTCGACCTTGACGATCCGACTGCGAACGTGCGTGACGTCGCGCCTTAGCAATCGCTAAACCAACTTCCGAGGGGTTATTGACCACGCCGGAGCACGATCAACCTGACCATGAGGGTCTGTTTCTTGCGAGCAAACGAAGAACAAGCAAGAAACTGAGATTGCAATCTGGATATTGCGAATATAAGATGAAAGCTTTATTGATCAAGATGGGGTTCTGTGACGTCTTGGTCTGGTCGTTGAACACAAACGAACTACGCGAAGTTGCAGCTATGGTGAACTTTAATCTAAACAAAACCCAAAGTCTAAACGACGCCCTAAGGGCTGTATATATGGAGGAAGGGGGGGGGGGATTTCATGGCCCTTGGGGAAGGGGTCCGAAACCAACCCTATCTCTTGTTTCCCCACACATACAGACTCTAAAAACAGGCTATACTCAAGTATTTCAAAAATACATGGGCCTGGCCCAACAATAAGGTGACGCAGCACCTAGAATAGCCTCTGGACGAAAGTTATGAAGTAGCATCTTGTATATTTCGTCCAAGGCTTCATGCACTCATTATGGTGGCTTCAACGTCCTGAAATCATCACTTGTAACTCCGTTCTTGTTCCCCTTGCGCATGCCATCATCTCCATGCTTGTTCTTCCTCCAATGTTCATCCTTCTCCAAGCTAGGCCCTCCATTTATAAGAAAAACAAATGTATCCAATTTAGGCAGCATCATATTCTCATGAACATTAGAATCATTACCAAGAAACAAAAGTACCTGGTAATTTAATTGGCGTGCGCGAGCTATAGTAATTGGTCCAGTATGTATAGCAGCAGGGGCTGTGGGTGTAACAATGGTATTGATGTCCTCATCATCCTCCCCTTCTTGAAATGAATCGTCCTCGACGGATCTCATCTTCCTCACCCAAATAAGGCTTCAAATCTGCAATGTTAAAAGTGGGACTAACCCCAAAATCTGCAGGCACCTCAAGTTTATAGGATTTATCATTTATTTTCTCTAACAGCATAAAAGGACCATCAACACGTGGCATTAGCTTTGATTTGCGCAAATCAAGAAATCTATCCTTACGCAAGTGTAACCAAACAAGATCTCTAGGTGCAAACACAACATGTTTTCTACCCTTATCTCCAGCAAGTTTATATTTAGCATTCATACGCTTAATGTTTTCCTTAGTTAACTCATGCATTTTTAAAATCAATTCAGCCCATTGTTTAGCATCAAAATTAACCTTCTCCGAAGATGGAAGAGGCAACAAATCAATAGGTGCACGAGGTAGGAAACCATACACAATTTCAAAAGGGCACATCTTAGTAGTAGAATGCAATGAACGATTATAAGCAAATTCAATATGACGCAAGCATTCTTCCCACATTTTCTTATTATTCTTCAAAACAACCCTAAGCATAGTAGACAATGTTCTATTGACTACTTCAGTTTGTCCATCAGTTTGGGGGTGACAAGTAGTACTAAAAAGCAGTTTAGTCCCCAACTTAGCCCATAAACATCTCCAAAAGTGGCTAAGAAATTTAGTATCACGATCTGAAACAATAGTATTTGGCACACCATGCAAGCGAATAATTTAACGAAGAACAAATCAGCAACATTAACAACATCATCGCTTTTACGACATGGTATAAAGTGTGCCATTTTCGAGAATCTATCCACGACAACAAATATGCTATCCCTCCCCTTCTTTGTTCGAGGTAAACCTAAAACAAAGTCCATAGATATATCCTCACAAGGAACACTAGGTACAGGCAAAGGCATATATAAACCATGAGGATTGAGTCATCACTTAGCTTTTTGACATGTAGTGCAGCGAGCAACAAAGCGCTCAACATTCTGTCACATCTTTGGCCAAAAGAAATGTGTAGCAAGTACGTCCTCCGTCTTCTTCATGCCAAAGTGTCCCATTAATCCTCCTCCACGCGCCTCCTGCAACAACAAAAGACGAACGGAGCTAGCTGGAATGCATAGCTTGTTAGCACGGAACACAAATCCATCATTAACGACGAACTTATTCCATTTTCTTCCTTCTTTACAATTATGTAATACATCTTTAAAATCAGCATCATGCACATATTGATCTTTGATGGTCTCCAAACCAAATATTTTGAAGTCAAGTTGTGAAAGCATATGATAGAGGCGAGGGTCCCAATCTTTCGATGAGATGATCACTATCGATTTCGTGGAGACGACTTTGATGATCTGACTATGAACGTGCAATGACGTTGCACCTTAGGAATCGCTAAACCAACTCCGAGAGGTTATTGACCACGCCGGAGCACGACCAACCTGACCACGAAGGTCTATTCCTGCAAGCAATCGAAGAACAAGCAAGAATATGATTAAGCAATCTGAATATTGCGAATATGGATGAAGTTTTGTTAAAAGTGGGGTTTCATAAGTGGTCTTGGTCTGGTCGTTGGACACAAACGAAGTACACGAAGTTGCAGCAATGGCTAACTTTTAACTAAATAAAACCCAAGGAAAAAGCTACTAGATGGATCTACTTATATAGGAGCAAGGGGCGGTGGTCAAGGAGGTGGGAGGACGTCCCAAGGCAGCCTAAAACTAACCCTAGGTCGTAAAAGGCCAATGGGCCCAAGTGGAGGTGACGTAACACCTTTGGACTTGTAGTTTGACTCGGATTCTGGTGCAGCATCAGATTGTTTCGTCCATAACGCAATGCTCCGGACGGAGTTTAAGGTGATTCCAATTGGGTTGGAAAGAGCATGAAATCTACTTTCCAACAAAAAAAGAATCACCCAATTCGGAGTCCGTATGAAAAAGTTGTTGGTGTTTTGACTCAGGTATGTCTATGCAGTCTGAATCTGAATTCAAAACGTGAGAGACTTGGACTCTATCTTCTCTTGGCCCAAAAGTGACGTGAGAGGACTTTTTGAACAGCACCTAAAATTCTCCTTTTCCCTTATCTTCATATATGGATTGTACAAATGTTCCATAGACCTGCAATTAGGCAAAATACAAAAGTATGTGAAGTATTTTTGTTCTGGATAACATAAATAGATTATTGAATAGTTTGCACTAGAAATCACCTGACAAATATGCATGTATGCAATTTTTTTGGTCTTATCCAAGGTAGTCATGTCCTCATCATCCTCCCCTTCTTGAAAACAAAGCCGTCCTCGGTGTTGCTTAATCTGAAATGTGGCTAACAAAACAGACAAGGTGTACATGTTGTATATGTATATGTCATCCATTTTTACTTCCCTTGATTTTTGCACATATGACACAAGTGTATATGAGGAACCTTCATAGATTATAAAATATAAAGCCAAAATATTATCATAAGTAGAATGCATGAAAATATTGCAACTCAGTTTGCACATATAAGTGAAGCTCTTATTCATATCAAAAGATTGGCAATATTCATCATTAACCCATCCCAACCTTGGTGAGTAAACGTTACGTGCATCAAATTTACATGCTACAACATGCTTAAATAAGAAAACATGCAATAAGTCATTTGACACAGAATGATCGCCAAGATTAGAGGTCATATCAAAATGATTAAACATTGGCATAATTATTTTAAAATGTATTTGATCCAAATCTGCATTATTTCCTGATTCACATGGTTCTTTGACATCAACAGTTAATTCAATGGGCGCACTCAAAATTGTTGGTATTTCAGTTGTTTGATCACATGATGCATTCATGATAGTAACATGATTCTCTAAACTAGGTGGCGTGCTCAAATCAACAGGTAACTCAACACATGATGTATTTAAGTTAATTAGGCATGCATCATTCTCATGTGAAATTATATCATCAATACCTTTACTGTTACCTTGTCGCAAAGATGTAGCTGATGTAGGTATGGACAATGGCAATATACCATACACTTGAGATGATGTCACACTCACAATCTGAGGTGTGGCTGCTCTAGAAGATGCAATGATGGAGGAATCAACCGATGGTAGTGAGCATGCATTGGAAAAGTAATTGTTGTAGTCACCCAATGCATCCTCCTGTAACTGTCTCTCAAAGGTACAAGCACGAACATACATACCAGTAATGCAACGAGGAATATACTAAAATCTTGCCTGAATATCATGGTTCAAACCAACAAAAAATATATTCATTGTATCATCCTTAGATTCTTCTATGTCACAATGATGCATATAAGATTTGAACTCTTGGTAGTAAGCATGAACAGTGTTGTTGCCTTGGTTAAATTGTTCAAATTTGCGAAGCAATTCATGACGATAGTAAGGAGGGGAAAATTGTTGTCTCATTACATCTTTCAAATCTTTCCAAGTTGTGGGTTGGTTATCATTGTTTTTCTTACAATGCACACTCCACCAAACAGAAGCAAAACCAGTAAATGCTCTAGTGGCAGCTCGTACTCGCTCAAGTTTAGAAAAGTCATGATGACTAAAAACTTGTTCAACTTCAAGCTCCTAAGCAAGATAAATAGCAGGATTAAATCTATCCTCAAATGACGGTAAAGGGATAACCTGACCATGTGCTTGTGTGTGTTGTCTCAACTCTCGTGATGGTGGAGATGTGTTCATCATCCAAGAACTTCTATCTCCAGAACCTGTCATGATTAGTAGAAATAAGAAACAAAATTCGAGAATAATGTTCCTATGAACAACTAGGATGTGGTGGTAAAACGCTCACAGTATAGCAAATATCAATATCTTACAAGTTCTTACCATGCAGCAGGTGGTGACAGGCAACCAGCGGTGTCAAGTAACTCTGAAGATTGTGTAAAGCGATTGCCAGGGGAACATACGTATACATGGTGTAGAAATATGTGGAGCTGGGTTGGCTATATATGGTAGCAAAAAAACTAGCAATAATCAATTCAAAGATGTAATGTTGAATAAACGCTCAACGACGGTACTGTGTTGGTCCTAGGCTAGACCGGACTAGAGACGCGAGCCTAGAACACTAATGAGGTCACGGCGTAGCACAACTTGCATCAATGAAGGATACTAAGTAGCTCGGGACAGCAAGATATAAGTGAAGATCACAACGGCAGTGAAGATAATGATGAAAAACAACTGCCAAGCAGGATATACAACAACTCCCTCTCCAACTTTCCTCTTGAAAAGTTTGAGCCAATTTTCTGATAATTTTTTTTAAAGAATGCTACTAACTCAAGCTTTCCAATGCAAAAAAGAATCACTCAATTCCGAAGTGATATGAAGAGTCAAAGAATTCTAAAGATGGCCTGAACAATTGGAACAAGCTGTGTTCACGAACTTCGGAGGGCAAAAAGACCTATTTAGAAGCCGATTTTGAGGTGTCAAATATTGAACTAGCCTCTGAACTATTTAGATGCACCTCGTCGTTAGCTTTAATTTGAGTACTCACGGAGCCAAAACGGACTTCGTATGAGGAAGATACACCTGTTTTACTGAACAGTGCGCAAAACAGATTCCAATCCGAATTCAGGTACGAGATTGATTCTAGATAGATCCGAAAAAAAAATATTCTCTTTTTTTCTCACACTTTTTTTTCTTTTTCTTCTCTCTCTTTCTTTTTCTTATTTCCTTTTTTATTTTTTTCTCTATCTTTTTTTTCTCCCTCTTTCCAAGACAAACTAGATAAGATGCAGATTGGATCAGGCGAAGATGTGAATGACCTCAACTATGATTATGACAATGAACAGTGCGTAGCACGTGGTGGAAATTGATGGATGGGATGGTGGATAGCAGAAGGGATAATGATGCAACGGCGGCGTGACTAATGTGAACAGAACTCGAAACTCTAAAGGAACTAGACACTAAGACCAACAACTCGACACGATGATGCAACCGATAATTCAATAATGCAAACAATAAAAAGAAAATTGCAAAGACTCAGACTGGTTGGATAAAGGATGAATAGATCTAACTTTTTTTTGTGGCTTTTTCTTGGACAATAGGTAAGAAAATAAATCGAATCTAGGGATAACTGGAAAATCTCACCGAGCAACCTGAAAACTGATACCACTTGATAGAGGCGAGGGTCCCGATCTTTCGATGAGATGATAACTATCGATTTGGTGGAGACGACTTTGACGATCTGACTACGAACGTGCAATGACGTTGCGCCTTAGCAATCGCTAAACCAACCCCGAGAGGTTATTGACCACGCCGGAGCACAACCAACCTGACCACGAAGGTCTATTCCTGCAAGCAATCGAAGAACAAGCAAGAATATGATTAAGCAATCTGAATATTGCGAATATGGATGAAGTATTGATAAAAGTGGGGTTTCATAAGTGGTCTTGGTCTGGTCGTTGGACACAAACAAAGTACATGAAGTTGTAGCAATGGCTAACTTTTAACTAAATAAAACCCAAGGGAAAAGCTACTAGATGGATCTACTTATATAGGAGCAAAGGGTGGTGGCCAAGGAGGTGGGAGGACGTCCCAAGGCAGCCTAAAACTAACCCTAGGTCGTACAAGGCCAATGGGCCCAAGTGGAGGTGACGTAACACCTTTGGACTTGTAGTTTGACTCGGATTCTGGTGCAGCGTCAGATTGTTTCGTCCATAAATCAATGCTCCGGATGGATTTTAAGGTGATTCCAATTGGGTTGGAAAGAGCTTGAAATCTACTTTCCAACAAAAAAAGAATCACCCAATTCGGAGTTATATGAAAAAGTTATTGGCTTTTTGAGTCGGGTATGTGTGTGCAGTCCGAATCTGAATCCAGAACGTGAGAGACTTGGACTCTATCTTCTCTTGGCCCAAAAGTGACGTGAGAGCACTTTTTGAACAGCACCTAAACTTCTCCTTTTTCCTTATCTTCATATGTGGATTGTACAAATGTCGCAAACACCTGCAATTAGACAAAACACAAAAGTATGTGAAGTATTTTTGTTCTGGTAACATAAATAGATTATTGAATAGTTTGCACTAGAAATCACCTGACAAATATGCATGTATGCAATATTTTTGGTCTTATCCAAGGTAGTCATGTCCTCATCAGCATAGTATAGCGACGAGACAATGCATCAGCAATAACATTTTCTTTACCCTTCTTGTGTTTAATGACATAAGGGAAAGTCTCAATGAATTCAACCCATTTAGCATGTCTACGATTTAGTTTAGCTTGACTTTTAATATGTTTCAAAGATTCATGATCAGAGTGTATAACAAATTCTTTGGGCCATAAATAATGTTGCCATGTTTCTAAAGTCCGAGAAAGAGCATATAATTCTTTATCATAAGTAGAATAATTCAGAATAGGCCCACTCAATTTTTTCAGAAAAGTATGCAACAGGTTTGCCATCTTGTAATAACACACCTCCTAATCCAATTCCACTAGCATCACATTCAAGCTCAAATGTCTTATTAAAATCATGAAGTTGGAGTAAAGGAGCATGTGTCAACTTATCTTTCAACAGCATGAAGGCTTCTTCCTGTGCGGTACCCCAAACAAAAGGAACATCCTTCTTTGTAAGCTCATTGAGAGGTGCAGCAATGGTGCTAAAATCTCTCACAAAACGCCTATAGAATCCAGCGAGGCCAAGAAAACTCCTCACTTGTGTGACCGTTTTGGGCTGCGGCCAACTCTCAATAGCTTCAATCTTGGCTTTATCAACTTCAATTCCCTATGGAGTAACAACATAGCCAAGAAAAGACACTCGGTCGGTGCAAAAGGTGCACTTCCCAAGGTTAACAAACAAACGTGCATCACGTAGAGCAATAAAAACATCACGTAAATGTCCCAAATGTTCCTCCAAAGATCTGCTATAAATCAATATGTCATCAAAGTAAACTACCACAAATCGTCCAATGAAAACCCGTAAAACTTCATTCATTAATCTCATGGAAGTACTAGGTGCACTAGTTAACCCAAAAGGCATGGCTAACCACTCATATAATCCAAACTTAGTTTTAAATGTTGTTTTCCATTCATCTCCAAATTTCATACGAATTTGATGGTATTCACTACGCAAATCAACTTTGGAGAAAATTGTAGATCCACTAAATTCATCAAGCATATCATCTAGCCTAGGAATAGGATGACGATAACAAATAGTAATATTATTAATGCCTCTACAATCAACACACATACGTGATGTACCATCCTTTTTCGGCACTAGAATAATAGGAACAGCACAAGGACTAAGGGATTCGCGTATATAACCTTTGTCGAGCAGCTCCTGTACTTGACGCATAATCTCCTTCGTCTCCTCTGGATTGGTATGGTATGGTGCACGGTTGGGTAATGATGCGCCGGGAACTAAGTCAATCTAATGCTCAATCCCTCGAATGGGAGGTAATCCCAGTGGCACATCTTGTGGAAAGACGTCAGCGAACTCCTGCAAAATGTTAGTGACAGCAGGAGGCAAAGAGGAAGGCACGTCCTCGAATGAAAATAAAGCCTCTTTGTCTGGTCGTTGAACACAAACGAAGTACGCGAAGTTGCAGCTATGGCGAATTTTAATCTAATCAAAACCCAAAGTCTAAACGACGCCCTAAGGGTTGTATATATCGAGGAAGAGGGGGGAATTTCGTGGCCCTTGGGGAAGGTGTCTGAAACCAACCCTATGTCTTGTTTCCCCACACATACGGACTCTAAAAACAATACTCAAGTATTTCGAAAATACATGGGCCTGGCCCAATAATAAGGTGACGCAGCACCTAGAATAGCCTGTGGACGAAAGTTATGAAGTAACATCTTGTATATCTCGTCCAAGGCTTCATGCACTCATTATGGTGGCTTCAACGTCCTGAAATCATCACTTGTACCTCCGTTCTTGTTCCCCTTGCGCATGCCATCATCTCCATGCTTGTTCTTGCTCCAATGTTCATCCTTCTCCAAGCTAGGCCCTTCATTTGTAAGCAAAACAAATGTATCCAATTTAGGCAGCATCATATTCTCATGAACATTAGAATCATTACTAAGAAACGAAAGTACCTGGTAATTTAATTGGCGTATGCAAGCTCTAGTAATTGGTCCAGTATGTATAGCAGCAGGGGATGTGAGTGTAACAATGGTATTGATGTCCTCATCATCCTCCCCTTCTTAAAATGAGGTCGTCCTCGACGGAAGCTCATCTTCCTCACCCAAATAAGGCTTCAAATCTGCAATGTTAAAAGTGGGACTAACCCCAAAATCTGCAGGTAGCTCAAGTTTATAGGATTTATCATTTATTTTCTCTAACACCTTAAAAGGACCATCAACACGTGGCATTAGCTTTGATTTGCGCAAATCAGGAAATCTATCCTTACGGAAGTGTAACCAAACAAGATCTCCAGGTGCAAACACAACATGTTTTCTACCCTTATCTCCAGCAAGTTTATATTTAGCATTCATACGCTCAATGTTTTCCTTAGTTAACTCATGCATTTTTAAAATCAATTCATCACGTTGTTTAGCATCAAAATTAACCTTCTCCGAAGATGGAAGAGGTAATAAATCAATAGGTGCATGAGGTAGGAAACCATACACAATTTCAAAAGGGCACATCTTCGTAGTAGAATGCAATGAACGATTATAAGCAAATTCAATACGAGGCAAGCATTCTTCCCACATTTTCTTATTATTCTTCAAAACAACCCTAAGCATAGTAGACAAAGTTCTATTGACTACTTCAGTTTGTCCATCAGTTTGGGGGTGACAAGTAGTACTAAAAAGCAGTTTAGTCCCCAACTTAGCCCATAAACATCTCCAAAAGTGGCTAAGAAATTTAGTATCGCGATCTGAAACAATAGTATTTAGCACACCATGCAAGCGAATAATTTCATGAAAGAACAAATCAGCAACATTAACAACATCATCGCTTTTTTGACATGGTATAAAGTGTGCCATCTTCAAGAATCTATCCACGACAACAAATATGCTATCCCTCCCCTTCTTTGTTCGGGGTATACCTAAAACAAAGTACATAGATATATCCTCCCAAGGAACACTAGGTACATGCAAAGGCATATATAAACCATGAGGATTGAGTCGTGACTTAGCTTTTTGACATGTAGTGCAACGAGCAACAAAGCGCTCAACATCCCGTCTCATCTTTGGCCAAAAGAAATGTGTAGCAAGTACGTCCTCCGTCTTCTTCACGCCAAAGTGTCCCATTAGTCCTCCTCCACGCGCCTCCTGCAACAACAAAAGACGAACGGAGCTAGCTAGAATGCATAGCTTGTTAGCACGGAACACAAATCCATCATTAACGACGAACTTGTTCCATGTTCTTCCTTCTTTACAATTCTGTAATACATCTTTAAAAACAGCATCATGCACATATTGATCCTTGATGGTTTCCAAACCAAATATTTTGAAGTCAAGTTGTGAAAGCATAGTATAGCGACGAGACAATGCATCAGCAATAACATTTTCTTTACCATTCTTTTGTTTAATGACATAAGGGAAAGTCTCAATGAATTCAACCCATTTAGCATGTCTACGATTCAGTTTAGCTTGACTTTTAATATGTTTCAAAGATTCATGATCAGAATGTATAACAAATTCTTTGGGCCATAAATAATGTTGCCATGTTTCTAAAGTCCGAGAAAGAGCATATAATTCTTTATCATAAGTAGAATAATTCAGACTAGGCCCACTCAATTTTTTCAGAAAAATATGCAACAAGTTTGCCATCTTGTAATAACACACCTCCTAATCCAATTCCACTAGCATCACATTCAAGCTCAAATGTCTTATTAAAATCAGGAAGTTGGAGTAAAGGAGCATGTGTCAACTTATCTTTCAACACCGTGAAGGCTTCTTCCTGTGCGGTACCCCAAACAAAAGGCACATCCTTCTTTGTAAGCTCATTAAGAGGTGCAGCAATGGTGCTAAAATCTCTCACAAAACGCCTATAGAATCCAGGGAGGCCAAGAAAACTCCTCACTTGTGTGACCGTTTTGGGTTGCGGCCAACTCTCAATAACTTCAATCTTGGCTTTATCAACTTCAATTACCTGTGGAGTAACAACATAGCCAAGAAAAGACACTCGGTCGGTGCAAAAGGTGCACTTCCCAAGGTTAACAAACAAATGTGCATCATGTAGAGTAATAAAAACAGCACGTAAATGTTCCAAATATTCCTCCAAAGATTTTCTATAAATCAATATGTCATCAAAGTAAACTACCACAAATCATCCAATGAAAGCACGTAAAACTTCGTTCATTAATCTCATGAAAGTACTAGGTGCATTAGTTAATCCAAAAGGCATGACTAACCACTCATATAAACCAAACTTAGTTTTAAATGTTGTTTTCCATTCATCCCCCAATTTCATACGAATTTGATGGTATCCACTACGCAAATCAACTTTGGAGAATATTGTAGAGCCACTCAATTCATCAAGCATATCATCTAGCCTAGGAATAGGATGGCGATAACGAATAGTAATATTATTAATGCCTCTACAATCAACACACATACGCGATGTACCATCCTTTTTCGGCACTAGAATAATAGGAACATCACAAGGACTAAGGGATTCACGTACATAACCTTTGTCGAGAAGCTCTTGTACTTGACGCATAATCTCCTTCGTCTCCTCTGGATTGGTACGGTATGGCGCATGGTTTGGCAGTGAAGCACCGGGAATTAAGTCAATCTGATGCTCAATCCCTCGAATAGACGGTAATCCCGGTGGCACGTCTTGTGGGAAAACGTCAGCAAACTCCTGCAAAATGATAGTGACAGCAGGAGGCAAAGAGGAAGGCACGTCCTCGAATGAAAATAATGCCTCTTTGCACACAAAAGCATAGCAAATAGATTTGCTAAAATATAGCTCATCAGTATCAGATTTGGTGGCAAATAAACATGCACTTTTCAATTTAATTTCGGAAGCAACACTAGATGGTTTATTATTAGACTTCATTTGTTGCTCAAATTCTTTTGCAACAATCTGATTTTCACTCTTATTCTTCTCCTATTTTGCTTTATTAGCTCTATTAATATCGTCTTTCAAAATGGAATCAGGAGTCATAGGAAGCAAAGTAATATTTTTATCCTTATGAACAAGAGTATACTGATTGTTTCTACCATGGTGTACAAAATTTTTATCACATTGCCATGGTCGACCAAGTAATAAGGAACATGCTTGCAAAGGTACCACATCACAATCAACATAATCAGCATATGTAGAGATACTAAAATGCCCACGAACAGTACGTATTACCTTAACCTTGCCGCTGTTGTTGAACCATTGGATGTAGCAAGGATGTGGATGTTGATGTAGGGAGGAACCCTAGGGGGCCGATCTTTCACGTTTTGAGAGGATCCTACGGGGAAACACGAAGAACGCGGGGAAAACACAAGGGGAAACATGGGGAGAAACGAGAGAATCACTAAACCGACAAGTAATCGATCACACAAGGGCTAGATCACCGAAAGCATAAGGTAACACATGATCCAAAATCAACAAAGGAAGGATACAAGAGTAGCCGTTCTTCTTTGTGAGGAGGTCTTGATTGTCTTCTCCGGATGGAGGCCTTGAATCCGAATGGATCTTCTTCGAAGAGGCACGGTCCCTCACGTGGAGTAGATCCAGTACGGATGAGCAGAGCTCTATCTCTAAATGAGCTATCACAATGCTAAGTCTCGAAGTGAGGAGGAGGAGTCCTATATATAGGCTAGGGGCGAAGCGGTACATGGACTCAGTCCAACACGCGCACGCATGCGCTGGGAAGGCCGGACGTCCGGGCGTCGGGCCGGATGTCCAGTGGCTCGCGAGGCGCCGGATGTCCGGGCTGAGGAGCTGGATGTCCGGGATAGCACATATGGTTGTTCTACTCTCTGGATGGGTGACGCCAGATGTCTGCTAGGAGGGGCCAGATGTCTGCTGCTTCGGGAGGCGCCGGATGTCCGGGGCGATCGCCGGATGTCCGGGCTGACGGGGAAAGCTTCTGTGCTCTCTTGTCACTGGTGCCAGATGTCTGGGACTTTGGCCGGATTTCCGGTGGGGGTCGGATGTCCGGGCTGGACGCCGGATGTCCGATCGCTGTAGTTTCTTCTGCAGAGGGCTGGCCGTGTAGATCTCTAGGGGCCGGATGTCCAGGGCCCTGGCCGGATGTCTGGTGCCTGGAGGCTGTTCTTTCCTTCTTCCATTGGTTCTCTTCTTCCATGGACTTGGGGTCTTGACCATCTTCATGTGCATCCTCGGGAGGGTCCTCTTGGTACCTAATCATGCACAACATTCCGGATTGAGGTAGTAGCCATGTCTCGAGAGGATCATATGAGATATCACTAAGGAGAGAAGTCACCTCGGTCTCGAGAGCTCTAGCTCGTGCTCTAGTCATGGGTCCTCTTGGTGCTTGGTGAGATGATGTAAGGTCCATGGGGATGATCGAAGGATGCTCCGCATCATCTCCCCCCCCCTTGGGAAAGATCCGACCTCCGATCAAAATCCTCATCACCATGGTACGGTGAGAGATCGGAGACATTGAAGATGTCGCTCACGTTGTACTTGTCGTGTGGGAGATCGATCTTGTAAGCGTTGTTGTTGTAGTGTGCTAGCACCTTGAATGGTCCGTCGGCTCGAGGGAGAAGCTTGGACTTGCGTTCGTTGGGGAAGCGGTCCTTGCGAAGGTGTAGCCACACGAGGTCTCCAATGTTGAATATCATGGGATGCTTGTTGACGTTGAGCTTGGTCGCGAGTCGTTGTACTTGGCGCTCGATGGTGTGCCTTGTATCTTCATGCATCTTCTTGATGTAGCTTGCACAGGCACTTGCGTTGAGGTTGGTGAGCTCTTGTAGAGGGAGAGATAGAATGTCCAATGGGGACAACGAGTTGAAGCCGTAGACGCTCGAAGGGGGACTTGTCGGTCATCGAATGTCTTGCACGGTTGTAGGCGTACTCGGCGATGGGTAGACACTCCTCCCACTCCTTGATGTTCTTCTTGATCAACACACATAATAGAGTGGAGAGTGTACGGTTCGTCACCTCCGTTTGGCCGTCGGTTTGAGGATGGTATGCGGATGAGAACAAGAGCTTGATTCCGAGCTTGGCGCATAGGGTCTTCCAAAACTAACTCAAGAACTTGACGTCGCGGTCGGAGATGATTGTCTTTGGTACTCCATGGAGACACAAGATTTCCCTACAAAAGAGATGTGCAATGTGTGAAGCATCGTCTATCTTGTTGCAAGGAACGAAATGTGCCATCTTAGAAAATCGGTCCACAACAACAAACACGGAATCCTTGTCATTTTGAGTTATTGGCAAACCAAGTACAAAATCCATGCTAATGTCTTCCCAAGGTTGATAAGGAATAGGAAGAGGCATGTAAAGACCATGGGATTGAGCTTTAGACTTAGCTTTGTGACATGTAGAGCATCGGGTGGTGAAGCGTGAGACGTCGCGGAACATCTTGGGCCAAAAGTAGTTCTTGGAGAGCATGGCGAATGTCTTGTCGCGTCCAAAATGTCCCATGAGTCCGCCTCCATGAGCCTCTTGCAAAAATAGCAAACGAAGAGAAGACTCGGGAATGCATAGTTTGTTAGCTCTCATAAGATAACCATCCTTGATGTAATATTGTTCCCAAGAAGTATGCGTCAAACATTTAGGATAAGGAGTCGCAAAAGATGGATCATTAGCATACATGTCTTTTATGTGCTCAAAGCCAATAACATTCAACTCAAGTTTAGTGACAAGCGTGCATATGCGTGAAAGTGCATCCGCAACTACATTTTCCTTACCCTTAATGTACTTGATCACATAGGGGAAAGATTCAATAAATTCACTCCATTTGGCATGACGCTTGTTCAACTTAGTTTGACCTTTTAAGTAGTTAAATGTTTCATGATCGGTATGGATGACAAACTCATGAGGTCTAATATAATGTTCCCAAACATGTAGCACACGCACTAAAGCATACAATTCTTTGTCATAGATGGGATAGTTAAGTTGAGAATCAGAGAGTTTTTCACTAAAATATGCAATGGCTCGTTTTTCTTGCATCAAAACTCTGCCAATTTCGGTACCACTTGCATCACAATGAACCTCAAAAGTTTTATCAAAATTGGGCAAAGCAAGAATCGGAGCATGAGTAAGCAAGGACTTGAGCTCATCAAAAGCGATGGATTGCAAAGAACCCCAAACAAAAGGAGCATTATTCTTACTCAAGGAATGCAAAGGAGCGGCAATAGTGCTAAAATCTTTCACAAAGCGACGATAAAATCCGCAAGACCAAGAAAACTACGCACTTGTTGCAAATTGGTGGGTTGGGGCCAAGTTTTAATTACTTCAATTTTAGATTCATCAACATGGACACCCTTTGAAGATATAACAAAACCCATGAAAACCACTTTGTCAACACCAAATGTGCACTTTTTCATGTTGGCATAAAGACTTTCCTTGCGAAGGGTTTGCAAAACGGTCCTAACATGATTAAGATGCTCTTTAATGGTTTTGCTAAACACAAGAATATCATCGAAGTAAACCACAACAAAGACTCCAATATAAGGCCAAAGCACATAATGCATAAGACACACGAAAGTACCGGGAGCCTCCGATAAACCCATAGGCATAACTAACCACTCATATAAGCCAAATTTAGTTTTGAAAGCAGTTTTCCATTCATCACCCTCTTGAATGCGGATTTGGTAATAGCCACTTTTAAGATCAATTTTTGAGAAAAAGTTGGCTCCACTAAGTTCATCAAGCATATCATCTAAGCGAGGAATGGGATGCCTATAGTGAACGGTAATAGCATTTATAGGTCTACAATCGGAACACAAGCGGAAACTTCCATCGGGCTTAGGCACAAGTATAACCGGAACGACACAAGGGCTTAAGCTTTCACGTACATGACCGTTGTCGATTAGTTGTTGTACTTGCCGTTGGATCTCCTTAGTCTCTTTGGGGTTGACACGGTATGAAGCTTTGTTTGGAAGTGGTGCTCCGGGGATGAGGTCAATTCGATACTCAATGCCTCGTAGAGGAGGTAGACCCGAAGGTAGCTCATCGGGGAAAACATCTTGGAATTCCTGCAAAAGAGATTGAAACACTAAAGGTAGCTCGTGAGAGGTGTTAGTTTTTGGTTCTCCATCCTTGCACACAAGGAAAAAGTGCATAACACTCGATGGGTTCTCACACACTTCTCTCATCTCACTTTTTGTGGCAAATAGGACTAGGTTTTTCTCTCTAGGCGAAGAGGCGCTCAAGTTTGTGGCTCTCACTCACTTTTGGGTGGATCACTTTCTCACTCTTCTCTCCATGATGGGTGGCTTGCTTGTCGGCTATCACTTGACTAGGAGACATAGGTTGTAGCACATATTCCTTCCCTTTCATCTTGAAGGTATAGCGATTGGTGCGCCCATTGTGGATGACACCACGGTCGAATTGCCATGGTCGACCAAGAAGCAGGTGGCAAACGGCCATTGGGACCACATCACACTCCAAAGTGTCTTCATAGGCACCAATTTTGAAGGAGACTTGGACCATATGCTCAACTCGTATAGTGCCAGAGTCACTTAGCCGTTGAACCTTGTAGGGGTGCGGGTGCTTCCTCTTGACCAATTGAAGCTTGGAGCATAGTTATTCACTTGCCAAGTTGTGGCAACTACCTCCGTCGATGATGACCTTGACGGACCGTCCGTTGATGTCGGCCTTTGTGTGGAAGATGTGGCATTGTTGGTCTTCTTCTTATTGATGTTGAAGAGTCAAGACCTTGGAGACAACGAGAGCGGGGCTCGAATCCTCATCACAAAAGACATGATCATCTTCATCCTCATTCATGCGCCGGTGCATGGCCACTTGCTCAAGAGCTTCCATCTGGATGCGGAGCATCCCTCGACTACTCGCACCGACACTTCATCACCACCGCAAGCACCAAGTGGCCCAATGACAAGAGCACGTGCACGCGCCATCGAAAACGAGGTTGACTCTCTCCTCTTTGAGTTCCGTTCGGTTTCACATGAGAATTGGATTCTACCATCATCGGAAACATTGTGCATGCTTAGCTACCAAGAAGATGATAGTGAGCAGGAGAAGACGGAGACTCAAGTGACCACGAAGCAAGGGAAAGAAGAGAAGGAAGGAGAGAACGAGAAGAAGGAAGAAGGAGGAGAAGGGGAAAAACCCCCTTGGACATCTCGGGTGCCCGGCCATGGCATCCCCGGGTGCCCGACCTCCACCTGGGCTGCACCCCAGCCGGCCCCGGGTGCCCGGCCCCTCTCCTGGGCTTCGCCTAGCCAGCCCCGGGTGCCCGGCCCATGCCCAGCCAGCCGCTGGAAGGCACCCCGGGTGCCCGGGCTTGGAGCCCTGGGTGTCGGGCCCCTCGCCCGCCTGCTCCTGACCTGACCGGGTGCCCGGCCACTTCGCCCCGGGTGCCCGGTCCCGCCTGGGCGCGGCCCCTTGACCGGTCTGGGTGCCCGGCCGGTTCCACCCCGGGTGCGCGGACCCTTCCCCGTGGCTACGCGTTTTTAGGGACATTTTAGTCCTTTGCACCCCTCTTTCACTAAGTTTCGTCCCTAGCCTATATATACTTATCTCCTAGGCCATTTGGAAGGTTAGGAAAGATTAGACTATGCATTGTGAGCCTTTGCTCCTTGTATCCCCTCCTCTTAGGAGCTCAAGCCCCCACCTAGGGAAGAATCCATTGGATTATCAAGGCCTCCTCTTGGAGAAGATCATCAAGACCTCACCTAGTGGGAAGAATTTACCAAGTGCTACTCTCCTTGTATTGATCTTGTAATCTTGTGGATCTCATGTGTGCTACTCTAGTGGATGTGATACTTGGGTTTGTTTGAGAGATTTGTTCTTGGTTCTTGGTGTTCTTGAGCTTTTCCTCCTTTTCCCCCTCCAAGTGTGAAAAGATCCTTCCTAGGGTTTGACCCTACAACATCTTGGTATCATGAGCAAGGTTTATTCACATCTTGGAGTCCCATCCCCGCATTTGCTAGCTTGATTTTGTTGTTTTTCGTCCAAATCCGAAAATCCCCACAAAAATAGCCCCAAAAATTTTTCTTGCAATTTGTTGGATCTTGTGAGATTTGGTTGTTTTGGTCCATGGATTTGATGTTTGGCAAGTGGATCTAGCCCCTCCCCAACAATCCCCACCCTTCCCACCACGAAATCCACCGAATTTGGCCTTTCCCCCAAAATTTCCGCCCATATCGGCCACCACCGGGTGCCCGCACCTCGAACCACCGGGCACCCGCACCGCGCCCAGCTACCCCCGGGCACCCGCACCTCACACCCCCGGGTGCCCGCACCCCCCAAATCAGCCCACTACCAACACCATTTTGGCCATAACTTCCACCTCCCAAGCCCGTTTTTCGTGTTCTTTAGCTCGTTTAGAAGCTCTTGACATCCCCCATCCACTCATCCCACTACCACCACCATTAACCCCCATCCAAAAAAATCATCACAAAAACACCCACCTTCCGCATTTGACCGATTTTGTGTTGCCATTTGCGTTTCCTAAGGTGTTTCGGCTACTTAGGAGCGTGTGACATCTTCGTCACCATCATCGACTCGGAGTCATCTTCATCGCTAACCGTAAGAAAGGACGGTAACCTCGACAACACTTACTCCTTACCTTGCTTTTGCATTGATAGCCTGAGCCACTTTGCGTCGCTTACCCATTGAGACTAGCAAGTTGAGAATTGCCGGGCCACGCTATTGTGCACCGTAGTGATCGTGTTATCATCTTAGTGCCATAAGTCTCTCCCGTGCATATCATACATACTTGTCTCATATCATACTCGGCTCGAGCATCAAGCATAGAAAAAAAAGAAAAGCTTTTAAGCAAAAGAGGAGCAACAAAGAGCTTGTAAGCAATAGAGTGAGCCATTTGCATACCTATATCATCTTGGTCATTGCATACATACCATAGTTGGGATTGAAGACGGCATAGTTCTCTCATAGGTAGGTGCACAAGCGTATCTTGCCCATTTGAGCAATCGAGCTAGTGTCTCTCGAGCATTCGCACAACAAGAGCATTTTCCGTGGTTGCACATTTTGAGCTCACCCCTTGGTTGTGCGGATCCCATCTATCTTCCGTGCGTGTGTACCTAGTGATACCTTTGGGTTTGATCTATTTGCTTTACTTGCATTTTTGTGAACCTTCTCAACCTTATCGATATCTTGACTAACATTTGCTTGAAATTTTTGCCACCATCCTAACCGAGCTACTCCATAAGCCTCTTACTTGTAGGTGTGAGAAACAAACCCGGTTCCAATTCTCCTATTGTGGCATTACATTGAGTGACACTTGTTACATCTTCAATCCTCGGAGAAGGTAACTTTGGTATTGTTCTCTCACTTTCCTACTCACCCCACTTGGTTATGATGGATAGGCCAAGCGCGTCGTCGAACCCACTTTTCGAGGAGCAAGGTGATGATTCCGGATATGTCTCCAAAAACCACTTCTTCATCGCGCAACGAGCGCTTCATCAAGAAAACGTCGCATTGGGTGAATGCTTCGAACAACTCGCCTCCGACCTTCGTCAAAACATCGACGACAAATTCAACACACAAATGGAAGAGCTCTGCAACATGATCGTTCGATGCCCGTCTTCCTCATCGGCTTCTTCAAGACGGCGCCACTCAAGTCACCGTACAAGTCGGCAATCTTCGGACTACTCTTCTTATGATGCAAGTCCACCACGAGCTCGCCCTCCTCGACGTGATCATCATTAAGCTCACCAAGTTCAAGAAAATCCATTCCATGGCAATGGATTACAAGACCGAGTTCGAGCACGTGAACGGATGCGACACCAAGTCCCTCATGGAGCAATGGAGCAAGAGCAAATACCTCCACAAGTACCACTTCAAGCCCCTCAAGACGGTGATGCACTTCGACAAGCACAAGAGCAACGTGAAGCACAAGCCCTCGACCGTGAAGCTCAAGCACTTGAAGCACAACAAGCTCTACATGAGGCCACTAGAGCCGTTGAAGTCCGCAACCGCCAAGTGAGAGAACAAGAGGAAGCTCTTCGACGCGAGATACAAGAAGAAGCCGCCCGACGCGAAGAACAACAAGAAAGGCGCAACCAAGCGCACATTCCTCGCCCTCCTCCAAGACAAGAGCGACACCAAGTGGAACAAGTGCTTCAAGACCCTCCTCCACGCCAAGAGCGACATCATGAGGAACGAGCATTTGAGGACTTTCCAAGGCAAGAGCGATATCACAACCATTATTAAGATGAAGAACTCCGCTACGGCAAGCTCAAGTTCACTTCTCCGGAAGCAATGATCCCGAAGAATATCTCTCTTGGGCATTGAAGGTGGACAAGATTTTTCGCCTCCACAACTACGATGAAGAAAAGAAGATAGCAATGGCCTCCCTCGAGTTCCAAGACTACGTCCTCATTTGGTGGGAACAAGTGATCGAGCGACGACATACAAGAGGCGAACCACCAATCACAACTTGGGAAGCCATGAAGGAAGTCATGAGAGCCCTCTTTCTGCCTACTCACTACACTCGAGATCTTTTCAAGAAGTTGAAACTCCTCAAGCAAGGCACCAAGACGGTGGAAGAATACTACCAAGAAATGGAGATTGCCATGATACAAGCCAATGTCAAGGAAGATGACGAGCAAACAATGGCACGCTTCTTGAACGGCCTCAACCACCCAATCAAGCGGATCGCTGACTTCCAACCATACTCCAACCTTCTTGAGCTAGTTCATCAAGCGACCAAGGCCGAGCGACAAGTGCAAGATGACTTCAAATACGCCAAGTACTCGTCCAAGACCTACGGCTCCTACTCTCAAGCTCCCGCGACTTCGGCACCTCCTACATCAACTCGAGCATCACCAAGTACCGGCGACAAGTCAAGTTCCAAGCAAGTGGCACCTTCCTCGACTCGTCCTCCGGCAAGCACCTACAAATCCAAGACTCCTTCATCTTCGGCGCCTCCCGATGATCCCGTCAAGACAAGTTCAATCAAGTGCTTCACATGTGGCGGCCGAGGCCACAAGTCCTTCCAATGCACCAACAAGCGAACGATGATCTTCAACGATGACGGCACATATGACTCAATGAGTGAAGAAGAAATGGAAGCCATTGAGCACGTGGCCATGCACCGGCGCGTGAATGAAGATGAAGATGACCAAGTCTTTTGTGACAATGATTCAAGTCCCTCTCTCGTGGTCTCCAAGGTCTTGACGCTCCAACACCACCAAGAAGAAGACCAACGGTGCCACATCTTCCACACCAAGGCCGGCATCAATGGAAGGTCCGTCAAGGTCATCATCGATGGAGGTAGTTGCCACAATTTGGCGAGTGAAGAACTATGCTCCAAGCTTCAATTGGTCAAGAGGAAGCATCCGCACCCTTACAAGGTTCAATGGCTAAGTGACTCCGGCACTATCCGAGTTGAGCATACGGTCCAAGTCTCCTTCAAAATTGGTGCATATGAGGACACTTTGGAGTGTGATGTGGTCCCAATGACCGTTTGCCACCTCCTTCTTGGTCGACCATGGCAATTCGACCGTGGTGTTATCCACAATGGGCGTACCAATCACTATAGCTTCAAGATGAAAGGGAAGGAATATGTGCTACGACCTATGTCTCCTAGTCAAGTGATAGCCGACAAGCAAGCCACCCACCATGGAGAGAAGAGTGAGAAAGTGAGCCACCCAAACGTGAGTGAGAGCCACAAGCCAAACTTGAGCGCCTCTTCGCCTAGAGAGAAAAACCTCATACTATTTGCCACAAAAAGTGAGATGAGAGAAGTGTGTGAGAACCCATCGAGTGTGATGCACTTTGTCCTTGTGTGCAAGGATGGAGAACAAAATACTAACACCGCTCAGGAGCTACCTTTGGTGTTTCAATCTCTTTTGCAGGAATTTCAAGATGTTTTCCCCGATGAGCTACCTCCGGGTCTTCCTCCTCTTTGAGGCATTGAGCATTGAATCGACCTCATCCCCGGTGCTCCTCTTCCAAACAAGGCTCCCTACCGCGTCAACCCCGACGAGACAAAGGGGATTCAACGGCAAGTACAACAGCTCATCGACAACGGTCATGTATGTGAAAGCTTAAGCCCTTGTGTCGTTCCCGTTATACTTGTGCCCAAGCAAGATGGTAGCTATCGCTTGTGTTCCGATTGTAGACCCATAAACGCTATTACCGTTCGCTATAGGCATCCCATTCCTCGCTTAGATGATATGCTTGATGAACTTAGTGGAGCCAACTTTTTCTCAAAAATTGATCTTAAAGGTGGATATTATGAAATCCGCATACAAGAGGGTGCTGCATGGAAAACTGCTTTCAAAACTAAATTTGGCTTATATGAATGGTTAGTCATGCCTATGGGTTTATTGGAGGCTCCCGATACTTTCGTGCATCTCATGCATCATGTACTTCGCCCTTATATTGGAGTCTTTGTTGTGGTTTACTTCGATGATATTCTTGTGTTTAGCAAAACCATGAAAGAGCATCTTAATCATGTTAGGGCTGTTTTGCAAACACTTCGCAAGCAAAGTCTTTATGCCAACATGAAAAAGTGCACATTTGGTGTTGACAAAGTGGTTTTCTTGGGTTTTGTTGTCTCTTCCAAGGGTGTCCATGTTGATGAAACTAAAATTGAAGCAATTAAAAATTGGCCAACCCACCAATTTGCAACAAGTATGAAGTTTTCTTGGTCTTGCGGGTTTTTATCATCGCTTTGTGAAAGATTTTAGCACTATTGCTGCTCCTTTGCACGCTTTGAGCAAGAAGAATGCTCCTTTTGTTTGGGGACCTTTGCAATCAACCGCTTTTGATGAGCTCAAATCTTTGCTTACACATGCTCCGATTCTTGCTTTACCCAACTTTGACAAAACTTTTGAGGTTCATTGCGATGCAAGTGGTACCGGAATTGGTGGAGTTTTGATGCAAGAAAAACGAGCTATTGCTTATTTTAGTGAAAAACTTTCCGGTGCTCAACTTAACTATCCCATCTATGACAAAGAATTGTTTGCTTTAGTGCGTGTGTTACATGTGTGGGAGCATTACCTTAGACCGCATGAGTTTGTCATACATACCGATCATGAAACACTTAAATACCTCAAAGGTCAAACCAAGTTGAACAAATGGCATGCTAAATGGAGTGAATTCATTGAATCTTTTCCCTATGTGATAAAGTACATTAAGGGCAAAGAAAAGATGGTGGCGGATGCCCTTTCCCGCAAATGCATGTTACTTACTCAAGTTGAATTTAATGTCATAGGATTTGATCATATCAAAGATTTGTATGAGGGTGATGTGACTTTTGCTACTCCTTACGCTAAGTGTGTGACGCATACTTCTTGGGAACGATATTATATCAAAGATGGTTATCTTATGAGAGCTAACAAACTATGCATTCCCAAGTCTTCTCTTCATTTGCTCCTTTTGCAAGAGGCTCATGGAGGTGGACTCATGGGACACTTTGGAAGCGACAAGACTTTCGCCACGCTCTCCAAGAACTATTATTGGCCCAAGATGTTTCGCAATGTTGCCCGCTTCACCAACCGGTGCTCTACATGTTGCAAAGCTAAGTCACACTCTCAATCCCATGGTTTACATATGCCTTTACCTATTCCACATCAACCTTGGGAAGACATTAGCATGGATTTTGTGCTTGGATTACCTAGAACTCAAAATGGCAAGGATTTGGTTTTTGTTGTTGTGGACCGTTTCTCTAAAATGGCTCATTTTATCCCATGCAATAAGATAGACAATGCTTCACATGTTGCCAATCTCTTTTGTAGGGAAATCTTGAGGTTGCACGGCGTGCCAAAGACAATTGTGTCGGATCGAGACGTCAATTTCTTAAGCTACTTTTGGAAGACACTATGCGCCAAGCTCGGGATCAAGCTACTATTCTCCACGGCATATCATCCTCAAACCGATGGCCAAACGGAAGTCACCAACCGGACGCTTGCGACTCTCCTACGTGTGTTGATCAAGAAGAACATCAAGGAGTGGGAGGAGTGCCTACCCATCGCCGAGTACGCCTACAATCGTGCAAGACACTCTACAACCGGCAAGTCCCCCTTCGAGGTCGTCTACGGTTTCAACCCTTTGTCGCCATTGGACATCCTTCCTCTACCGCTTCAAGAACGAGCAAACATGGACGCAAGTGCAAGAGCCGCCTACCTCAAGAAGATGCATGAAGAAACACGTTCCACGATCGAGCGCCAAGTACAACGCCTCTCTCCAAGCTCAACCTCAACAAGTCTCCGATGGTGTTCCAACCGGGTGATCAAGTATGGATACATCTCCGCAAAGACCGCTTCCCCAAGGAACGCAAGTCCAAGCTACTACCAAGAGCCGACGGACCATTCAAGGTGATCGCACGCTACAACGACAATGCCTACAAGGTCGACATCCCACGCGACAAGTACAACATTAGCGACATCTTCAACGTTAAAGACTTGGCCAAGTACCATGGTGATGAAGAACATGATCCGTGGACGGATCTTTCCCAAGGGGGGGGGGGGAAGATGATGCGGAGCATCCGTCGACTACTCGCACTGACACTTCATCACCACCGCAAGCACCAAGTGGCCCAATGACAAGAGCACGTGCACGCGCCATCGAAAACGAGGTTGACTCTCTCTTCTTTGAGTTCCGTTCGGTTTCACATGAGAATTGGATTCTACCATCATCGGAAACATTGTGCATGCTTAGCTACCAAGAAGATGATAGTGAGAAGGAGAAGACTGAGACTCAAGTGACCACGAAGCAAGGGAAAGAAGAGAAGGAAGGAGAGAACAAGAAGAAGGAAGGAGGAGAAGGGGCAAAACCCCCTGGACATCCCGGGTGCCCGGCCATGGCATCCCCGGGTGCCCGGCCTCCACCTGGGCTGCACCCCAGCCAGCCCCGGGTGCCCGGCCCCTCTCCTGGGCTTCGCCTAGCCGACCCCGGGTGCCCGGCCCATGCCCAGCCGGACGCTGGAAGGCACCCCGGGTGCCCGGGCTTGGAGCCCCGGGTGCCGGGTCCCTCGCCTGCCTGCTCCTGACCTGGCCGGTGCCCGGCCACTTCGCCCCGAGTGCCCGGTCCCGCCTGGGCGCGGCCCCCTAACCGGTTCGGGTGCCTGGCCGGTTCCACAACGTGTGCCCGGACCCTTCCCCGTGGCTACGCGTTTTTAGGGACATTTTAGTCCTTTGTACCCCTCTTTCACTAAGTTTCGTCCCTAGCCAATATATACTTATCTCCTAGGCCATTTGGAAGGTTAGGAATGATTAGACTAAGCATTGTGAGCCTTTGCTCCTTGTATCTCCTCCTCTTAGGAGCTCAAGCCCCCACCTAGGGAAGAATCCATTGGATTATCAAGGCCTCCTCTTGGAGAAGATCATCAAGACCTCACCTAGTGGGAAGAATTTACCAAGTGCTACTCTCCTTGTATTGATCTTGTAATCTTGTGGATCTCATGTGTGCTACTCTAGTGGATGTGATACTTGGGTTTGTTTGAGAGATTTGTTCTTGGTGTTCTTGAGTGTTTTCCTCCTTTCCCCCTCCAAGTGTGAAAAGATCCTTCCTAGGGTTTGACCCTATAACACATCTCCTCATCACTCGTGGAGTCGTAGGTGCCATCGTCGTTGAGGATCATGGTGCGGTTGTTTGTGCATTCATAGGACTTGTTCCCACCATATGAGCACATAGTCTTGGAACTCTAGCGATGCCATAGAGATCTTCTTCTCTTCCTCATAGTTGTGCGAACGAAAGATTTTGTCGACCTTCAATGCCCATGAGAGGTATTCTTCGGGATCATTGCTTCCATTGAACTTGGGCATTGTGAATTTGAGCTTGCCATAGCGTTGCTCTTCATTGTGTTGTTGGCGATGGTGATGATGACGCCCTTGACGTGGAGGGTAATCATCCTCATGTTGCTCTTGGCGTGGAGGAAGTCCATGATCAACTTGCTCTTGTTGAACTTGAGGTTGAGGTGGAGCTTGACGAGCTTGTGGATGAGCTTGAGGAACTTGACATTGCACACGCGGTTGGTAGTTCCTCTCTTGGATTTCTTCTCGAAGGGCTTCCTCTTGATTGCGCCTTTCGTGATTGCGGTTTGTGATGGCTTGACTTGATTCTTGAAGGGCGCATTGAGCCTCAAGAGCTTGCGCTTCTCGTTGTTGTTGTTGACGATGTTGAGCCTCGGTGTCTTGTTGCTCTTGGTGTAGACACACTCGTTCTTCTTCTTCTTGGCGATGAAGACGTTGTCATTCTTGAGCTTGAGCAAAAGCGTCTTGGTTTGAATGGGGACGAGGGACTTGCTCATCGACTTGCTCTTGTGAATGCTTGACGTGTAGCGGGTTGCGAGATGCATGACAGTCTTGACGCGCGGCTCGTCGAAGAGTGTTCGATGACGGTGTACTTGAGCCGGAGAAGGAGTCGTCGGAGTGTAGACTTGAGTGGCTCCATCTTGAGTATGATGATGTAGAAGGAGGTCGGTTCACCAACAAGGCGCGGATCTCGTCCATTCTTGCATCGTTCTCTTGCTTGTGCGCGTCGAGCTTGTTGTCGAAGTAGTCTCTTGTACGTTGTTCGGAGAGTCGCAAGTCGATGGCGAGGTTGTCGATGCGGTCGTTCATTGCTTGTTGCTCTTTATGCAACGCTCGTTGTGCACCGAAGAGGTGGCTCTTGGTGACATATGATGACATGTCGTCATCTTGCTCGATGAAGAGTGGGTTGGTAGAAGTACTCGGCCTATCCATCATTCCAAGCAAAATGTGAGTGGTAGAAGGAGAAGAACTTATACCAATGTACCTTGACCGATGTTGATGATGAATCAAGTTCACTCAAATGCGGACAATGAAATAGCACTATTGGTACCAATTCTTGTCGGTTCTCACACCTACACAAGTAAAAGCTTATGGTGGAGCTTGGTTAGGATGGTGGCACAAAATTTGATGCAATTTAAAGTGAGAGTCAATAATGTTGGAAAAGGTTCACAAATTTGCAAATGCAACAAGTAGACCAAGCAAGTAGTGGTACACAGAAACACACACGCAAATAGATAAATGGGATTGTGCAAACCAAAAGTGAGCCAAAATGTGGAATCCACAAAAATGCTCTTGTTGCACAATACTAGAGAGACGCTAGCACGATTGCGCAATAGGCGGATACGGAACTTGTGCACAACCTACTAAGCAAAAATGCAACGATCTCTATCCCAAGTATGCTATATGTATGGTATTTCGGTGCTATGATCCAAGATGATCTTATATGACAATCTTAATGTAGTATGATGCTATGGTTCTTGCTTATAAGCTCTTTGCTTATCTTTCCTCTTTGCTTAAAAGCTTGGGTGGCTCTTTCACTTTTGAGCTCTTTTCTCATGCAAAACTTCACGAACCAACATAGCAATTGTGTATGCTATGACAACTTTGTGACACACAAGTTAATGTCAAGATATGCACCACGGTGGTATGGTATGTATGATATGTAGTATGATCACTAATGTGCACAAGTCACGTTGCCGGCAATACTCAATGGCTAGTCTCGGTAAGCTACGCAAAAGTAAGGCCATGTGGGGTATCAATGCAATTGCAAGGTATGACAAAGATGTCGTTGAAGTTACTGTCCTTGGTGATGTTGAGTAGTCGATGGAGATGAGCGGTGGTGATGGTGACGTCGAACCGTACCTATATAGCCAAAACACAATAGGACACGAGAACCACAACCCAAAATCTCAAAGACCAAAACATGTCAAAATCGACATAGGAGGTAGCGGTGAGTGGTGAGCGGTGATGGTGTTTGTGGAAAGTGTTTGGGGTATGCAGAAGTAAGCATGGGCACCAGGGCAAAATTGTGCGGAAGTATGCGGAAATGGGCACGGGGGATGGAGTTGCTGCTCCCAGGGGCCGGATGTCTAGGCCGGCGGCCGGATGTCTGGGACGCCGGATGTCCGGTGGACACGGGGCGGATGTCCGGGCTCTGGATCAGGGACGAACACGATGAACTCCACGGGAAAAATTGCAACTCCGGGGCAAAATTCGGACGAATTGGCGGATGGAAATCGCGGGAGAGATGGGGAAAAGCTAGATCAACTCGATGCAAAGCAGATCCGTGGATCAAATCCAACAAAACTTCATCACATCAACAAATCATAAAAAAATTGGGGCTACTTTTTGTGGGGATTTTTGGATTTAGGACGAAAACAAAAAAATCAAGCTAGAAAACACGGGGTAGGGGCTCCAAAAACGTGATCAACATGGCTCATGATACCAAGAGGATGTAGGGCGGAACCCTAGGGGGCCGATCTTTCACGTTTGGAGAGGACCCTACAGGGAAACACGTAGAACGCGGGGAAAACACAAGGGGAAACACGGGGAGAAACGACAGAATCACTAAACCGACAAGTAATCGATCACACAAGGGCTAGATCACCGAAAGCATAAGGTAATACATGATCCAAAATCAACAAAGGAAGGATACAAGAGTAGTCGTTCTTCTCCGTGAGGAGGTCTTGATTGTCTTCTCCGGATGGAGGCCTTGAATCCGAATGGATCTTCTCCGAAGAGGCACGGTCCCTCACGTGGAGTAGATCCGGTACGGATGAGCAGAGCTCTATCTCTAAATGAGCTATCACAGTGCTAAGTCTCGAAGTGAGGAGGAGGAGTCCTATATATAGGCTAGGGGCGAAAGGGTACATGGACTCAGTCGAACAGCGTGCGTAGGCGCTGGGAAGGCCAAACGTCCGGGCGCCGGGCCGGATGTCCGGTGGCTCGCGAGGTGCCGGATGTCCGGGCTGAGGAGCCGGATGTCCGGGCTCGCGCAAATGGTTGTTTTGCTATCTGGATGGGCGACGCCGGATGTCCGCTTGGAGGGGCCGGATGTACGCTGCTTCGGGAGGCGCCGGATGTCCGGGGCGATCGCCGGATGTCCGCGCTGACGGGGCAAGCTTCTGTGTTCTCTGGTCGCTGGTGTTAGATGTTCGGGACTTTGGCCGGATTTCCGGTGGGGGCCAGATGTCCGGGCTGGACGCCAGATGTCCGGTCGCTGTAGTTTCTTTTGTAGAGGGTTGGCCGTGTAGTTCTCTAGGGGCCGGATGTCCGGGGTCCTGGCCGGATGTCCGGTGCCTGGAGGTTGTTCTTGCCTTCTTCCATTGGTTCTCTTCTTCCATGGACTTGGGGTCTTGACCATCTTCATGTGCATCCTCGGGAGGGTCCTCTTGGTACCTAATCATGCACAACATTCCGAATTGAGGTAGTAGCCATGTCTCGAGAGGATCATATGAGATATCACTAAGGAGAGAAGTCACCTCGGTCTTGAGAGCTCTAGCTCGTGCACTAGTCATGGGTCCTCTTGGTGCTTGGTGAGAAGATGTAAGGTCCATGGGGATGATCAAAGGATGCTCCGCATCAGATGTGGTCTTGTGGTGAGAGATAGGTTCTCCACCATCTCCATGCTAGCCAAGTTGTTGCAGCTCCCTCCATCTATGATGACACATAGAACGTTCCTTCACAACTCCCTTTGTATGGAACAAATTATGCCTCTGATTCTACTCAGGTTGTGTGACCCGCAGACGCAAAACACGTTGAGCAACTAAACATTCATACCTGTCAGCGTCTTTAGGAGCCCTGTATTACGTCTTGTGACGCCCTCGATTCAATCGTACACTAATCATACACATAAATGTGTACGATCAAGATCAAGGACTCACGGGAAGATATCACAACACAATTCTAGACACAAATTGAAATAATACAAGCTCTATATTACAAGCCAGGGGCCTCGAGGGCTTGAATACATAACCTCGAATACACAAGAGTCAGCGGAAGCAACAATATCTGAGTACAAACATAAGTTAGACAAGTTTTCCTTAAGAAGGCTAGCACAAAAGCAACAACTATCGAAAAGGCAAGGCCTCCTGCCTGGGAGCCTCCTAACTACTCCTAGTCGTCGGCGGCCTCCACGTAGTAGTAGGAACCCTCGGGGTAGTAGTAGTCGTCGGTGGGGGTCGTCTGGATCCTGGGCTCCAGCATCTGGTTGCATCAACCAGAAAGAAGAAAGAAGGGGGGAAAGGGGGAGCAAAGCAACCGTGAGTACTCATCCAAAGTACTCGCAAGCAAGGATCTACACTACATATGCAACATTATCAAAGAGGGGCTGTATATGTGGACTGGACTGCAGAAATGCCAGAATAGAGAGAAGGCCTAGTCCTATCGAAGACTAGCTTCTTCTGGAAACCACCATCTTGCAGCAACAAGAGGGAGTAGAGTAGCATAAATTAAAGTAGTAGAAGTGTTATCAACCTCGGCCAGAGATCCTTTCTCGACTCCCTGCGAGAAAGAAATCCGAGAGCCATACTATCCATTTCTCATCACAATCCAATTCTCATCACAAGTATCTAGTTCTAGCTGTATCGATCGGGATACAACTCCAAGTGTCCGTTACCATAGGACAGGCTATCGATAGATGTTTTCTTCCCTGCAGGGGTGCACCAACTTACCGACCACGCTCGATTAACTCTGGTCGGACACACTTTCCTGGGTCATGCCCGGCCTCGGCCAAACCATACGCCACAACCCGACCTAGGCTTAATAGAGAGGTCAGCACGCCGGACTAAACATATGCCCCCGGGGTCATGGGCCATCTCCCGGAGAACTCCTGCATGTTGCGTGGGCGGCCGGTGAGCAGACCTAGGTACCTCCTTAAAAGAAGGGAGAAGCTTACCAGTCCAACCCGGCGCGCGCCACTCAATCGCTGACGTCTAATAAGCTTCGGCTGATGCATACGACACAGAACGCCCATACTATGCCCACGTGATGGTTAGTGCTATCAGGCCAGAGGCCCCTCGGATCAAATATCCAAATCGTAGTGGATTAGGAACGCGCGGTAAGAAGCAGAGACTCACGAAAGGTGTGACCCCGTTGCCCCGTCTCGAGGACTTGCGGCAAGGGCTAAGAATGCCCGGCCACGCCTCGTATTCAACTCTCGGGTACCCTCCTGGTCAACCCGTCTCCACATCACTCGCAATTATGCTCGTGCGGGTACCCCTCAGGGTCGACCCGTCTTTAGTAACATGTTTCAGTGTAAAGTCATAGTAATCATAGTAACTGTGTGTCTAAACATCAAGGGGAAAACTCGAGGAATCACCCTCGGTGAATTCCACTCGATGTAATCATCAAGGTGAACGTAAGAGGAATCACCCTCGAGGTTCACACTTGAGGGGTTGCACGACAGAGTCGTATCAGAAGTGGTTAAGGCGGAATCACCCTCGATGACCACGACCGAATAGCTACACTACTGGGTTAACATCAGAAGTGTTGTAGAGGTCTCACCCTCGGCACTCGATAGTAACCTAGTAGTGTCAAGCAACTAAGGGGAAGTGATGTGCGGTGCCGGGGCCGGGTCTTTGATCCCATTGATCGGGTCTTCAATGATGAAGCAGGGGCAACAAGGACAAGGTGGGGGTCACTGATGGATCACTAACCAACCTATACTAAGCAGTTTAGGATAAGCAGGTAAGATACAACAGAAGATACAAAAGCAGGCTATGCATCAGAATAGGAGCAAACAATTACAGTAGCAAAATCTAATGCAAGCATGAGAGAAAGGAAAAGGCGATGTCAGGATGATCAAAGGGGGGGGGCTTGCCTGGTTGCTCAGACGAGAAGGAGGGGTCGTCGATGACGTAGTCGATCACAATGGCATCGGCAGCCATCACGGGGTCTACCGAAGAGAAGAGGGGGGAGAAACAGTAAATACATAGCAAGCAAGAGCATAACAGGACAACAGGCAGAGCTAGACGTGTTCTATCACGGTGCTACATGCTACCAACGAAGGGGGGTAACATCCGGGAATGGTTTCCCGAAGTTTGGCATTTTCGGACAGATGAAAAGAGAGGGGACGGTTCCATGTTCAGCATGCTAGGGGCATGTGACAGATGAGCGGACCGTGTATTTGGATTCGTTGGATTTTTCTGAGCAACTTTCATATATAAAACTTTTTCATCCGACTTACGGTTTATTTTCTATGAATTTCAAAGTTTAAACAGTTTTCTGAAATTCCTGGAATATTACTAATTCGAATCTAAACAGTGGAATATATTTTTATACCCAGCAGTAGCTAGCCACTGAGTATGACAGGTGGGGTCCAGAGGCTGAGTCAACATGCACAGTCAGCAGGTCAAGGGTCAAAGTTGACTAGTCAACAGGGGTGTGGCCCACATGTCATAGACTAACAATCTTAACAGATTAATTTATCTATTGATTTAGCAATGGGGGCCTAGTGTCATGGACACATCAGGCTAGCTAAACAATAATCTAACCTAAGCTAAATTGTATTAGCACTAATTAATTGGATTGGCCCCATGTGCCAGAGACACATACGTGCATTGGCTGTGCACACACACGCTCACAAAGCACACAGCCATGGACATGGCCGTGGCCAGCAACAGTAGGCAGAGTAGAAGCAGCACAACCAGCAGGGCAGCGCTTGAGGGGCAATAGTAGTAGCTAAGCACGAGCAACAGCACCTAGCGAGCACCAGAAGTAAGCAGTCGAGCAAGCGCAAGCGCATCACAGCACCAACATGGCCGAGCTCGGGGACAGCCGCGCCAGGCAGCGACGGGCGCGGACGGCGTGAGGCGCAGTAGGTCGCCTGCGCGGATTGGGATGGCTCCGGCCCAGGGCGGGCGTCGACTGGTGAGCTGACGGCGCGGGCGCGGCCCGTGAGCAGGGGGCCAACACGGCGCGCGGCGACGGCAGCTACGACAACAGCAGAAGGTAGCAGCAAGTGGGGGCGCGCAGGCCTGAGGCGGGGGCGGGGCGAGGTAGCAGCAGCGGCAGCCAGCGACGGCAAGCAGCAGCAGTAATAGAGCAGCATCAATACGCAGGAGCAAGTAATAGCTGATGGAGAACAACAACAGCGCAACGAAGCAGAGCAACAAATGCACGCATGTACGTGTACGCGCGAGTTCGGGCACGACGGTGACAACGCCCTACGCTTATCAAATCGAAGGGGGAAAACGAGGATTCGAGGGAGGAGCTCACCGCGAACTTGGAGGTGCGGTCGGGGAGGCCGGGGGTGGATCGGAGCGGCCGCGAACGTCGTCGAACGCCGATGATGTACCGACGAATATGTGCTCGATGCCGAGCGCATGGGGCATCCAAGCTCGAATCCTTCGCGCTGGTGATGAATCCAACCATGACGGAGCTCCCGGGCCTAGTCTCAGGAAGCGGGGTGGGCATTGGCCGTGACTACCGCAACGGCCATGGCGATGACGACATTGGGCACGTCCAGAACGGGACGAGGGAGTAAGGAGAGGGGCGAATGGAGGCTAGGGTTTGCAGGGGGGTCGATGGCGACCTAATAGGCGCCGGGGAGCGGCGGATGGCTGCCGCGTGGAGGATCCGACCATGGACGCGCGGGCAACAGCCACAGAGCCATGGGTGAACAGGGATTGAAGATAATGGTGAGATGGACTGGGCTGGGTACTGCTCACAGTGGGCCAAAGTGTACAGGAGACGAATTTAGTTTTTATTCCTTTTCCGCCTGTTACTTTCTTTTATTTCTGTTTGCATTTTAAAAGATAACAAAACATTTCTTTTGCCCATGATATTTGGCAAATAAATCAAAGGCAATATTCTGGAGTGGCTCGCAACGTTTGGGGACATTTGGAAAACTTTAAACATTTTTAGAAAAAGAAAAGGTCAAGTAAATTGATGTTGATCCACTTAAATAATTCCCACGGGCATTTTGAGAATCCAAGTAAGGTTGGCTTCTACATGATAAACACTTAGGGATTATTTGCAAAATTATGAACTATTTAGTTTGCACTTTTGAAAACGAAAAAAATTGAGTTGCATTACAAAGTGAATTTTGAATTTGATTTTTGACAAGTGGCAACTTGCAAAGTAATTATGATGACATGGCCACCATTAGGGGGAGATTACTGTAGCATAATTTTCGAGGTGTTACAAATCTCCTCCACTACAAGAAATCTCGTCCCGAGATTTAAGTGGGGAAGTAAAGAGTAACTTCGGGAGAAGTGACCCTTATAGGGTTAATTATCTGGTGAACAATTCAGGGAATGAGGCAGAAGTATCTCCTGAGTTGAAACTTAATAAAACATCAAGAGCAAAGTATGAATGTACAATAGGAAGTTTCAAGCGAATGGACAAACGATTGATACGTGAACAGAGTGTGAGAAAGGGCTCAAGGCATCGGGAATAGATCATATCTCGGAGGGTGGCTCGTGATAACACACAAAGCCAAGAGCATAAGATACTTCGGCATCAAGGTTGTACAGTAGAGTCAGGCTTCGATCTTGTGGAACTGTCGGTTATGGGCCCACCATGTGGTAGAAAGTAGGAAGGAAGCTGACATCTTGCACGGTCATGATAGTGAGACATGTCAGAGGAAGACCTGTCAGTTATGGTGGCAACAACGTTGGTACCAAGGGCGAGGGATGAAGAGAACCATTTCCTGCTCGTTGAAATGAGGCGAACCAGTAGGCAAAGTTCTCGTCCATCGGTGGTTACCGGAATGTCATCAACATTAGTAACAGGGTCGTACTGACCGAATTGTACCTTGAGGCATTTTTATAAGTAGGGAATTATTTCTGCTTATAACATATGTATATCACAAGAAAGGTTAAACAAACCAATGGAAAGGAAAATGTGTCTATCGGGATTAATCAGATCAAAGGAAAGGAAAATTGTGTTTGCACAAAAGAATTTAGGGTATATCCTTCCCAAGGAAAGGCGAGGCATGATATACATGATAGGACAGCAAGTTCAAAAGTATTTATACAATGGGGCGAGGGAAGAATCATGATATTACCCACACTACGGTGTTTGAATAATAAATCAAGAAACATTTAGCATTGCGCTTCCAATGTTCTTGTTGATATACAGAGTACCATAGTCATGCTTCGAGGTAGTAATAACATGGTGTTTCGGGTAAGAGTTGGATCTGAAGATCTCAAAAGATACAAAGGAACACTTCCAAGATTATCTTGGAACGTAAGGAATAACCAAACAAGACCAGGTCTGTGTTGGCAGGAAGTCAAGGATGTCATCGATGATATCACAAACCATCGAGGGGTAGGGATGGTATTTATAGCCATGAATTCAATTGACATCTCTGAAGAAGCCAAGGTGTTGACGGTGATCATGACAAATTTTGTTGAGAGACTCTATGAAGATGCCATCAAGCAGCGACGATATCAAGCAAAAGGAAGGATGAAGTGAAAGTCTAAGAGAACCACGGATACCACACAAGCTCAAAATCAAGCTTGTTGTTCGAGGGGAATTGATAAAATGAGGAAGGTCGACGTAAGCTTCGCTCATCGTTGAAAAGTTGTGCTCCGGGAATAAGGACCAGGTAGCAAAGTTAAATTAGCGCGATAATGATATAGTAGATCAGGCTAGGAGTGATGTGACGGAGTATCACTCCAATTAAGAATTTACAAGAGGTAGTGCAATGACACCAGATCATCGAGATAACATGAGGCAATACTTGAAGGTGGATCAAATTAGAGGTTGGACAGGTGAAATGACTTGCAGGAGACAAGTATTTTAACTTGTCCGGGAAATGGAATTAAGGAGAAACTATGGTCGGAACCACGATTATGAATGATGAAACCACCGATACAAGATGAACTTATAACAAGGGGTAATTATTTTTACGAGAAGCTTCCATGATAAGTTCTACATCGGTTCCATGGGCATGAACGCAAAGGTTCGAGGTCAACTCCCACTTCTTCAATGCATAACCTCTCATTTACTTCTCGCTTTCGAAGAAATTGTAGTGCTGACATTTATCTGGTGAAGTACCAGGAGAGTAAGACTCATGAGAACTCTCAAGTTCACACGGATTATGGAAGGCATAAGTTCAACCCATCGGGGCATTTTTACGAATCTATACAACAATCAACCAAGCAAAAGATACGAGTTTGAAAGCATAGTATCGAAGTCAAAGCAGATGATACAATATACCGAAGGTATTATGTGTCATGGAAAAACTGATAAGATTTTGGATGTGAAGGACACTGTCGGATAACAACCCAGCAAAGGATCTGGCGATTCACGACAGAGTTGATGTGAGTATCGGTAATCAATCAGATGAAGAAGGGGATGCAAAGGCATCGACTTATAGAAACATCTGAATGATTCGATGCTTGGGTACACAGGAATTATGATTTCAAGACGAAGGATCAGAAGCAGAGGCTCTGATCAAAAGATGAGTAAGTTGAATAGACTTAGAGGTGCACCCGATCAAATCTTGATTGGGCAAGAACCAGCTCATATCTGGAAGGATGTCTGAGCCGGAAAGAAAATTTCCAAGGATTAATTGATTGATTGCGAGTATTCGCTCACACGTTGAATCCATAGGAACAGAGTGACAATCACAATGAATTTTAAAGAATATTGCTAGACATATGGAATTAATCCTAATGCAAGCAGGCAAGGAGAACCAAGAGCAATAGGCTGCAGAGGATTTTCAAAAAATCAGATAGTATTTCCAAGTATTTTGGAAAGCATATGAACAACTGGGGATGAACAGACCCCGGTTAAGTGAATTATCTGCAGTGCAAAAGGAAGCCGCAAAGCAGAAGGCACAAAGGATTCTCGAAAGAACGGAGAGTACATCTTGTAATAACAGGAGCAACTGGGTATGAAGGTACAAGCGGCAAGGATGTTACTCACGGGGATTATCGATGGTCAGGAACTGCAAGGCAGTGGGCACAGGGTGTCAAGAAACATCGAGGAGTATCTGCAGAATCTTCTGGCCAAGCAAGCGATCATCATAAATGTCGGGGCTCTCCGGGAGGAAGTGGGTACGAGAACCTAATGTCAGAGTTAGTAAAATGTTTAACCCGAATAGACGAGAGATCAGAATCCTAGAGTATAGACGAGGAATAAAAGATCCTAATACCACCCAATGGCGACATGGGCCCGTAAGACACACAACCAATGTTAGTAAAAGTTTTTGTAGTGACTAGACTCGACTTCGGCCAAGGAGTTGGAAAGGGGGCTACCTAAAGGCAGTCGGCTCTGATACCAACTTGTGACGCCCTTGATTCAATCGTACACTAATCATACACACAAATGTGTACGATCAAGATCAAGGACTCACGGAAAGATATCACAACACAACTCTAGACACAAATTAAAATAATACAAGCTTTATATTACAAGCCAGGGGCCTCGAGAGCTCGAATACACAAGAGTCAGCAGAAGCAACAATATCTGAGTACAGACATAAGTTAGACAAGTTTGCCTTAAGAAGGCTAGCACAAAAGCAACAACGATCGAAAAGGCAAGGCCTCCTGCCTAGGAGCCTCCTAACTACTCCTAGTCGTCGGCGGCCTCCATGTAGTAGTAGGCACCCTCGGGGTAGTAGTAGTCGTTGGTGGGGATCGTCTAGAAGAAAGAAGGGGGAAAAGGGGGAGCAAAGCAACCGTGAGTACTCATCCAAAGTACTCGCAAACAAGGATCTACACTACATATGCAACATTATCAAAGAGGGGCTGTATATGTGGATTGGACTGCAGAAATGCCAGAATAGAGAGAAGGCCTAGTCCTATCGAAGACTAGCATCTTCTGGAAACCACCATCTTGCAGCAACAGGAGGGAGTAGAGTAGCATAAAGTAAAGTAGTAGAAGTGTTATCAACCTCGGCCAGAGATCCTTTCTCGACTCCCCGCGAGAAAGAAATCCCAGAGCCATACTATCCATTTCTCATCACAATCCAATTCTCATCACAAGTATCCAGTTCTAGTTGTATCGATCGGGATACAACTCCAAGTGTCCGTTACCATAGGACAGGCTATCGATAGATGTTTTCTTCCCTGCAGGGGTGCACCAACTTACCCACCACGCTCGATTAACTCCGGCCGGACACACTTTCCTGGGTCATGCCCGGCCTCGGCCAAACAATACGCCGCAACCCGACCTAGGCTTAATAGAGAGGTCAGTGCGCCGGACTAAACCTATGCCCCCAGGGGTCATGGGTCATCTCCCCGGGAACTCCTACACGTTGCGTGGGTGGACGGTGAGCAGACCTAGCTACCTCCTTAAAAAAGGGAGGAGCTTACCAGTCGAATCCGGAGCGCGCCGCTCAGTCGTTGACGTTTAATAAGCTTCGGCTGATGCATACGACGCAGAATGCCCATTCTATGCCCACGTGATGGTTAGTCCTATCAGGCCACAGGCCCCTCATATCAAATATCCAAATCGTGCGGATTAGGAACGCGCGGTAACAAGCAGAGACTCATGAAAGGTGTGACCCCGTTGCCCTGTCTCGAGGACTTGCGGCAAGGGCTAAGAATGCCCGACCACGCCTCGTATTCAACTCTCGGGTACCCTCCAGGTCAACCTGTCTCCACATCACTCGCAATTATGCTCGCACGGGTACCCCTCAGGGTCGACCCGTCTTTAGTAACATGGTTCAGTGTAAAGTCATAGTAATCATAGTAACTGTGTGTCTAAACATCACGGGGAAAACCCGAGGAATCACCCTCGGTGAATTCCACTCAATGTAATCATCAAGGTGAACGTAAGAGGAATCACCCCCGAGGTTCACACTTGAGGGGTTGCATGACAGAGTCGTATCGGAAGCGGTTAAGGCGGAATCAACCTCGATGACCACGACCGAATAGCTACACCACAGGGTTAACATCAAAAGTGTTGTAGAGGTCTCACCCTCGGCACTCGATAGTAACCCAGTAGTGTCGAGCAACTAAGGGGAAGTGATGTGCGGTGCCGGGGCCGGGTCTTCGATCCCGTTGATCGGGTCTTCAATGATGAAGCAGGGGCAACAAGGACAAGGTGGGGGTCACTGATGGATCACTAACCAACCTATACTAAGCAGTTTAGGATAAGCAGGTAAGGTACAACAGCAGATACAAAAGCAGGCTATGCATCATAATAGGAGCAAACAATTACAGTAGGAAAATCTAATGCAAGCATGAGAGAAAGGAAAAGGGCGATGTCGGGATGATCAAAGGTGGGGGGGCTTGCCTGGTTGCTCAGACGAGAAGGAGGGTCGTCGATGACGTAGTCGATCACAGTGGCATCGACAGCCATCACGGGGTGTACCGAAGAAAAGAGGGGGGAGAAACAGTAAATACATAGCAGGCAAGAGCATAACAGGACAAGAGGCAGAGCTAGACGTGTTCTAACGCGGTGTTACACGCTACCGACGAAGGAGGATAACATCCGGGAATGCTTTCCCGAAGTCTGGCATTTTCAGATAGATGAAAAGAGAGGGGACAGTTCCATGTTCAGCATGCTAGGGGCATGTGACAGATGAGCAGACCATGTATTTGGATTCATTGGATTTTTCTGAACAACTTTCATATATAAAACTTTTTCATCCGACTTACGGTTTATTTTCTATGAATTTTCAAAGTTTAAACAGTTTTCTGAAATTCCTGGAATTTTACTAATTCGAATCTAAACAGTGGAATATCTTTTTATACCCAGCAGTAGCTAGCCACTGAGTATGACAGGTGGGGTTCAGAGGCTGAGTCAACATGCACAGTCAGCAGGTCAAGGGTCAAAGTTGACTAGTCAACAGGGGTGTGGCCCACATGTCATAGACTAATAATTTTAACGGATTAATTTATCTACTGATTTAGCAATGGGGGCCTAGTGTCATGGACACATCAGGCTAGCTAAACAATAATCTAACCTAAGCTAAATTGTATTAGCACTAATTAATTGGATTGGCCCCATGTGCCAGAGACACATACGTGCATTGGCTGTGCACACACACGCTCACAAAGCACACAGCCATGGACATGGCCGTGGCCAGCAACAGTAGGCGGTGTAGAAGCAGCACAACCTGCAGGGCAGCGCTTGAGGGGCAATAGCAGTAGCTAAGCACGAGCAATAGCACCTAGCAAGCAGCAGAAGTAAGCAGTCGAGCAAGCGCAAGCGCATCACAGCACCAACATGGCCGAGCTCGGGGACAGCCGCGCCAGGCAGCGACGGGCGCGGATGGCGTGAGGCGCAGTAGGTCGCCTGCGCGGATTGGGACGGCTCCGGCCAGGGCGGGCGTCGACCGGCGAGCGGACGGCGCGGGCGCGGCCCGTGACCAGGGGGCCAACACGGCGCGCGGCGACGGCAGCTGCGGCAACAACAGAAGGTAGCAGCATGTGCGGGCGTGCAGGCCTGAGGCGGGGGCGGGGCGAGGTAGCATCGGCGGCAGCCAGCGACGGCAAGCAGTAGCAGTAATAGAGCAGCATCAGTACGCAGGAGCAAGCAACAACTGATGGCGAACAACAACAGCGCAACGAAGCAGAGCAACAAATGCACGCATGTACGTGTACGCGCAAGTTCGGGCACGACGGTGACAGCGCCCTACGCTGTTCAAATCGAAGGGGGAAAAGGAGGATTCGAGGGAGGAGCTCACCGCGAACTCGGAGGTGCAATCGGGGAGGCCAGGGGTGGATCGGAGCGGCCGCGAACGTCGTCGAATGCCGACGTTGTACGACGAATATGTGCTCGATGCCGAGCGCATGGGGCGTCCTAGCTCGAATCCTTCATGCTGGTGATGAATCCGACCAGGACGGATCTCCTGCGCCTGGTCTCAGGAAGCGGGGTGGCCATTGGCCGCGAATACCGCAACGGCCATGGCGATGACGGCGTTGGGCACGTCCAGAACGGGACGAGGGAGTAAGGAGAGGGGCGAATGGAGGCTAGGGTTTGCAGGGGGGTCGATGGCGGCCTAATAGGCGCCGGGGAGCGGCAGATGGCTGCCGCGTGGAGGATCCGGCCATGGACGCGCAGGCAACAGCCACGGAGCCATGGGTGAACAGGGATTGAAGATAATGGTGAGATGGGCTGGGCTGGGTACTCCTCACAGTGGGCCAAAGTGTACAGGAGACGATTTTAGTTTTTATTCTTTTCTGCCTATTACTTTCTTTTATTTCTGTTTGCATTTTAAAAGATAACAAAACATTTCTTTTGCCCATGATATTTGGCAAATAAATCAAAGGCAATATTCTGGAGTGGCTCGCAACGTTTGGGGGCATTTGGAAAATTTTAAACATTTTTAGAAAAAGAAAAGGTCAAGTAAATTGATGTTGATCCACTTAAATAATTCCCAGGGGCATTTTGAGAATCCAAGTGAGGTTGGCTTCTACATGATAAACACTTAGGGATTATTTGCAAAATTACGAACTATTTAGTTTGCACTTCTGAAAACGAAAAAAATTCAGTTGCATTACAAAATGAATTTTGAATTTGATTTTTGACAAGTGGCAACTTGCAAAGTAATTATGATGACATGGCCACCATTAGGGGGAGATTACTGTAGCATGATTTTCGAGGTGTTACACGTCTCATGATCAGAATCATCTCCACCGTGTTCTTCACGTGTAATAAGAGCCAAAGTCTCCTCATCATAGTCACTAGCGGACTCATACCCACCATCCTCAGTAGCAATCATCACACGCTGACATTTGCATTCTCTCGCATAATGACCTCTTCCCTTACAACAACGACAAATAATATCACTTGTGTGCCCGGTTGATGCCATGGAAGAAGAAGAGCTCTGTGCAGCCCTGGCAGGTGCGCTCTTGGCAAATAGCGGTGGTTGTGCCTGCTTTCTTGTATCACGGCTGGAGGTGGCACCTGATGGAGGTGCCAGTGCAGTGGAAGTAGAAGATGCACGCGGTGTCCATGATGAAGGTCGACCTGCAGAAAAGTTAGTTCGCGCCAATGCTTATCGATCCTGCACTTCACGTTCAGCTTTACAAGCAAGATGGAATAAACGAGTGATATTAGTATACTCCTTATACTCTAGAATGGTCCGAATCTCTCTATTTAATCCACCCATAAAACATGCAAGCATAGCTTCATTCTCCTCAACGATACCACATCTAATCATGCCAGTTTGTAATTCCTGACAATATTCTTCTACATAATTTTTTTCTTGTCTTAAACGCTGCAATTTTTGAAGCAATTCACGTTGATAATATGGTGGAACCCAACGAGTACGCATAGCAGTTTTCAAAGCAGCCCAAGTAGCTGGAATAGGATATAATCTACAATGTTCAGACCACCATACACATGCAAAACTAGTGAAAGCACAAACAGCAGCAGCAACCCGTCTCTCCTCGGGATATTGTAAACATGTAAAACATTGTTCAGTTTCTAACTCCCAAGTAAGATATATATCAGGAACATATCTACCCTCAAACGGTGGAATATTCAATTTCTGTTTAGGAATATGGTCATTATCTCGTCCATGAGGTGGTGGTGCAGGCCTACCGTTGGGAATATATACCTGAGGTCGACTTGCTGGTGGTGGTGCTGGAGGCTGCACGTAGTTCTGATTTTGATCAACCTCATCCTCGTAATAGTCCTCTACCTCTGCAGTAGCGGCATGAGCTACAGAAGCACCAACAATAGTAGAAGTGGCAGTAGAATTTTGTCCTGGCTCAATAGGAATACGCTGTGCTCGCCCTAATGTATCGCGGTGTGAAACTGGTGGTGGGAGACATTTGAGTAATTCATCGAACTTGGCGTCCAACTTGGTGTTAATTGTCTTCTCAATGTCATCCATCTTCTCCATTGCCTTTCCAAAGCTGGCCATCACGTCTTCCACCTGTTGACCCAACATTTGATGAAACTTATCATGAAGCTCCTTGTTCGTCATGTTCTCCCAGTCAATCTCGTTGGCTTATGGTCCTGCCATAGTTAGCAGCAATAGAAACAGACAAGAATATGATCCTACAGACTACTTGAAAATGGTGGTGGTGGGGTGTCACAAATCCGTCAAGCAAATCTCAAATTCTTACCAGTTCTTACCCAGCAGCAGGTGGTGACCGGCAACCATTGTAGTCAAAACTCTCAAAGCTTGGATAGAGCGTTTACCAGGGAGAGTCAAACACACGACGTAGATGTATGGGGAGCTGGGAAGGCTTATAATATGGTAGCAAAAAAGGTCAGCAATAATCAATTCAGAGATGCAAAGTTGAATAAACGCTCAACGACGATACTGTGCTGGTCGTAGGCTAGACCGTGCTAGAGACGTGAGCCTAGAACACTAGCAAAATCACGGAGTTGCACGTAAACAAGGGAGGAGCACACTCTGAATTTATTTCTCTTTTTTTTTACTTTTTTCACTTTTTTTTGCACTTTTTTCCTCTTTTTTTGCTCTGCAACAAAAAAATTTCGAAAAAGTCTACAAATGGTCTAGAGACTGCATAGCCAGAATTTTCCAGACTTAGTTTTTTTTATACTAGAACTATTTTTCTACTGCGGGTAACACGGAAGTTCGGGAGTCCTTCTCTGTCACGACTCAGAGTATGGCGTGATCTCGAAATCCAAAACAGAGTAACAAAATACTGGACTCGGACTAGGACTGGTGGCGGAGATGAATCTGGTGGAACTCACACCGGTGGCGGAGAGGAATCTGGTGGAACTCGGACTGGTGGCGGATATATGTTGCAGGTGGACTTGGATTATCGTGATGGCGGTGGATATGTGGTATATGGCCGCGGTGATGACGATGGTGGTATATGGCGGCGGTGATGACGATGATGGTATATGGTAGCGGTGACGATGATGGTGCGTATATGGCAGTAGTGACGATGATGATGCGGTGGCGGCGTGACAACTTGTGAACAGAACTCGAAACTCTAAAGGACTAGACACTAAGACCAGCAACTAGACACGACGATGCAACCGCAAATTCAACAATGCAAAACTCTAAAAAGATTATGCAAAGGCTCAGATTGGTTCGGATATGAGGAACTAACCCTAATTTTTTTGGCTTTTTCGTGGACTGTAGGTATGAAGGACAGACTCGATCTAAACTATGAAAAACTATAAAATCTCACCGAGCAACCTGGAAATCTGATACCACTTGATAGAGGCAAAGGTGTCCCGTCTTTCGATGAGATGGTGGCTATCGTTTTCTGTGGGAGTCGACCTTGACGATCCGACTACGAACGTGCGAGACGTCGCACCTTAGCAATCGCTAAACCAACTTCCGAGGGGTTATTGACCACACCGGAGCACGATCAACCTGACCACGAGGGTCTGTTTTCCTGCGAGCAAATGAAGAACAAGCAAGAAACTGAGATTGCAATCTGGATATTGCGAATATCAGAGGAAAGCTTTATATATTAAGGTGGGGTTCTGTGACATCTTTGTCTGGTCGTTGAATACAAACGAAGTACGCGAAGTTGCAGCTATGGCGAACTTTAATGTAAACAAAACCCAAAGTCTAAACGACACCCTAAGGGCCGAATATATGGAGGAAGAGGGGGGAATTTCGTGGCACTTGGGGAAGGTGTCCAAAACCAACCCCATCTCTTGTTTCCCCACACACACTGACTCTAAAAACAGCCTATACTCAAGTATTTCGAAAATACATGGGCCTGGCCCAATAATAAGGTGACGCAGCACCTAGAATAGCCTCTGGACGAAAGTTATGAAGTAGCATCTTGTATATTTCATCCAAGGCTTCATGCACTCATTATGATAGAGGCAAAGGTGTCCCGTCTTTCGATGAGATGATGGATATTGCTTTGGTGGAAGTCGACATTGACGATCCGACTACGAACGTGCCAGGACGTCGCGCCTTATCAATCGCTAAACCAACTCCGAGAGGTTATTGACCACGCCGGAGCACGATCAACCTGACCACGAGGGCCTGTTTCCTGCGAGCAAACGAAGAACAATCAAGAAACTGAGATTGCAATCTGGATATTGCGAATATAAGATGAAAGCTTTATTGATCAAGGTGGGGTTCTGTGACGCCTTTGTCTGGTCGTTGAACACAAACAAAGTATGTGAAGTTGCAGCTATGGAGAACTTTTAATCTAAACAAAACCCAAAGTCTAAACGATGCCCTAAGGGCTGTATATATGGAGGAAGAGGGGGGGGGGGATTTCGTGGCCCTTGGGGAAGGCGTCCGAAACCAACCCTATCTCTTATTTCCCCACACATACGGACTCTAAAAACAGCCTATACTCAAGTATTTCGAAAATACATGGGCCTGGCCCAATAATAAGGTGACACAGCACCTAGAATAGCCTCTGGACGAAAGTTATGAAGTAGCATCTTGTATATTTCATCCAAGGCTTCATACACTCATTATGGTGGCTTCAACGTCCTGAAATTATCACTTGTAACTCCGTTCTTGTTCCCCTTGCGCATGCCATCATCTCCATGCTTGTTCTTGCTCCAACGTTCATCCTTCTCCAAGCTAGGCCCTTCATTTGTAAGCAAAACAAATGTATCCAATTTAGGCAGCATCATATTCTCATGAACATTAGAATCATTACCAAGAAACGGAAGTACCTGGTAATTTAGTTGGCGTGCGCGAGCTCTAGTAATTGGTCCAGTATGTATAGCAGCAGGGGCTGTGGGTGTAACAATGGTATTGATGTCCTCATCATCCTCCCCTTCTTGAAATGAAGTCGTCCTCGACGGAAGCTCATCTTCCTCACGCAAATAAGGCTTCAAATCTGCAATGTTAAAAGTGGGACTAACCCCAAAATCTGCAGGCAGCTCAAGTTTATATGCATTATCATTTATTTTCTCTAACACCTTAAAAGGACCATCAGCACGTGGCATTAGCTTTGATTTGCGCAAATCAGGAAGTCTATCCTTACGCAAATGTAACCAAACAAGATCTCCGGGTCCAAACACAACATGTTTTCTACCTTTATCTCCAGCAAGTTTATATTTAGCATTCATACACACAATGTTTTCCTTAGTTAACTCATGCATTTTTATAATCAACTCAGCATGTTGTTTAGCATCAAAATTAACCTTCTCCGAAGATGGAAGAGGCAACAAATCAATAGGTGGACGAGGTAGGAAACCATACACAATTTCAATAGGGCACATCTTAGTAGTAGAATGCAATGAACGATTTGAAGCAAATTCAATATGAGGCAAGCATTCTTTCCACATTTTCTTATTATTCTTCAAAACAGCCCTAAGCATAGTAGACAATGTTCTATTGACTACTTCAGTTTGTCCATCAGTTTGGGGGTGACAAGTAGTACTAAAAAGCAGTTTAGTCCCAACTTAGCCCATAAACATCTCCAAAAGTGGCTAAGAAATTTAGTATCACGATATGAAACAATAGTATTTGGCACACCATGCAAGCGAATAATTTCACGGAAGAACAAATCAGCCACATTAACAGCATCATCGCTTTTATGACGTGGTATAAAGTGTGCCATTTTCGAGAATCTATCCACGACAACAAATATGCTATCCCTCCCCTTCTTTGTTTGAGGTAAACCTAAAACAAAGTCCATAGATATATCCTCCCAAGGAACACTAGGTATAGGCAAAGGCATATATAAACCATGAGGATTGAGTCGTGACTTAGCTTTTTGACATGTAGTGCAGCGAGCAACAAAGCGCTCAACATCCCGCCTCATCTTTGGCCAAAAGAAATGTGTAGCAAGTACGTCCTCCGTCTTCTTCACGCCAAAGTGTCCCATTAGTCCTCCTCCATGCGCCTCCTACAACAACAAAAGACGAACGGAGCTAGCTGGAATGCATAGCTTGTTAGCACGAAACACAAATCCATCATTAATGACGAACTTGTTCCATGTTCTTCCTTCTTTACAATTCTGCAATACATCTCTAAAATCAGCATCATGCATATATTGATATTTGATGGTCTCCAAACCAAATATTTTGAAGTCAAGTTGTGAAAGCATAGTATAGCGACGAGACAATGCATCAGCAATAACATTTTCTTTACCCTTCTTGTGTTTAATGACACAAGGGAAAGTCTCAATGAATTCAACCCATTTAGCGTGTCTACGATTAAGTTTAGCTTGACTTTTAATATGTTTCAAAGATTCATGATCATAATGTATAACAAATTCTTTGGGCCATAAATAATGCTGCCATGTTTCTGAAGTCCGAACAAGAGCATATAATTCTTTATCATAAGTAAAATAATTCAGACTAGGCCCACTCAATTTTTTAGAAAAGTATGCAACAAGTTTGCCATCTTGTAATAACACACCTCATAATCCAATTCCACTAGCATCACATTCAAGCTCAAATGTCTTATTAAAATCAGGAAGTTGGAGTAAAGGAGCATGTGTCAACTTATCTTTCAACATCGTGAAGGCTTCTTCCTGTGCGGTACCCCAAACAAAAGACACATCCTTCTTTGTAAGCTCATTGAAATGTGCAGCAATGGTGATGAAATCTCTCACAAAACGCCTATAGAATCCAGTGAGGCCAAGAAAACTCCTCACTTGTGTGACCGTTTTGGGCGGCGGCCAACTCTCAGTAGCTTCAATCTTGGCTTTATCAACTTCAATTCCCTATGGAGTAACAACATAGCCAAGAAAAGACACTCGGTCGGTGCAAAAGGTGCACTTCCCAAGGTTACCAAACAAACGTGCATCACGTAGAGCAATAAAAACAGCACGTAAATGTTCCAAATGTTCCTCCAAAGATCTGCTATAAATCAATATGTCATCAAAGTAAACTACCACAAATCGTCCAATGAAAGCACGTAAAACTTCGTTCATTAATCTCATGAAAGTTCTAGGTGCATTAGTTAACCCAAAAGGCATGACTAACCACTCATATAATCCAAACTTAGTTTTAAATGTTGTTTTCCATTCATCCCCCAATTTCATACGAATTTGATGGTATCCACTACGCAAATCAACTTTGGAGAATATTGTAGAGCCACTCAATTCATCAAGCATATCATCTAGCCTAGGAATAGGATGACGATAATGAATAGTAATATTATTAATGCCTCTACAATCAATACACATATGCGATGTACCATCCTTTTTCGGCACTAGAATAATAGGAACATCATAAGGACTAAGGGATTCTCGTACATAACCTTTGTCGAGAAGCTCTTGTACTGGATGCATAATCTCCTTCGTCTCCTCTGGATTGGTACGGTATGGCGCACGGTTTGGCAGTGAAGCACCGGGAATTAAGTCAATCTTATGCTCAATCCCTCGAATAGGCGGTAATCCCGGTGGCACGTCTTGTGGAAAGACGTCAGTGAACTCCTGCAAAATGTTAGTGACAGCAGGAGGCAAAGAGGAAGGCACGTCCTCGAATGAAAATAATGCCTCTTTGCACACAAAAGCATAGCAAACAGATTTGCTGAAATCTAGCTCATCAATATCAGATTTGGTTGCAAATAAACATGCACTTTTCAATTTAATTTCAGAAGCAACACTAGATGGTTTATTATTAGGCTTCATTTGTTGCTCAAATTGTTTTGCCACAATATGATTTTCACTCTTATTCTGCTCCTGTTTTGCTTTATTAGCTCTATTAATATCATCTTTCAAAATAGAATCAGGAGTCGTAGGAAGCAAAGTAATATTTTTATCCTTATGAACAAGAGTATACTGATTAATTCTACCATGGTGTACAGAATTTTTATCAAACTGCCATGGTCTACCAAGTAATAAGGAACATGCTTGCATAGGTACCACATCACAATCAACATAATCGACATATGTAGAGATACTAAAATGCACATGAACAGTACGTGTTACCTTAACCCTGCCGCTGTTGTTGAACCATTGGATGTAGTAAGGATGTGGATGTGGTCTTGTGGTGAGAGAGAGCTTCTTCACCATCTCCATGCTAGCCAAGTTGTTGCAGCTCCCTCCGTCTATGATGACGCGCACAGAACGTTCTTCACAACTCCCTTTGTATGGAACAAATTATGCCTCTGAGTTTGCTCGGCTTGTGTGACCTGCACACTCAAAACACGTTGAGCAACTAAACATTCATACCTGTCAGCGTCTTCAGGAGCCATGTATTGCATCTCATGATCAGAATCATCTCCACCGTGTTCTTCACGTGTAATAAGAGCCAAAGTCTCCTGATCATAGTCACTAGCGGGCTCATACCCACCATCCTCAGTAGCAATCATCACACGCTAAGATTTGCATTCTCTCGCATAATGACCTCTTCCCTTACAACGATGACAAATAATATCACTTGTGTGCCCGGTTGATGCCATGGAAGAAGAAGAGCTCTGTGCAGGCCCAGCAGGTGCGCTCTTGGCAGATAGTGGTGGTTGTGCCTACTTTCTTGTATCACGGCTGGAGGTGGCACCTAATGGAGGTGCTGGTATAGTGGAAGTAGAAGATGCACGCGGTGTCCATGATGAAGGTCGACCTGCAGACAAGTTAGTTCGCGCCAATGCTTGTCGATCCTGCACTTCACGTTCAACTTTACAAGCAAGATGGAATAAACGAGTGATATTAGTATACTCCTTATACTCTAGAATGGTCTGAATCTCTCTATTTAATCCACCCATAAAACATGCAAGCATAGGTTCATTCTCCTCAACAATACCACATCTAATCATGCCAGTTTGTAATTCCTGATAATATTCTTCTACAGAATTTTTTCCTTGTCTCAAACGCTGCAATTTTTGAAGCAATTCACGTTGATAATATGGTGGAACCCAACGAGTACGCATAGCAGTTTTCAAAGCAGCCCAAGTAGCTGGAATAGGATATAATCTACAATGTTCATACCACCAAACACATGCAAAACTAGTGAAAGCACAAACAGCAGCAGGAACACGTCTCTCCTCAGGATATTGTAAACATGTAAATCGTTGTTCAGTTTCTAACTCCCAAGTAAGATATATATCAGGAACATATCTACCCTCAAATGGTGGAATATTCAGTTTCAGTTTAGGAAGATGGTCATGATCTCGCACCTGAGGGAGAGCCCTACCATTGTGATTATTTGCATGTGAACGACCTGGTGGTTGTGGTGCTGGTGGTTGCACGTAGTTCTGATTTTGGTCAACCTCATCCTTGTAATCTCCCGCATAATCATCCTCTACATCAGCAGCAGGAGCCACAGAATTATCAACAGCGGCACCAACAGTTTGGCCGGGCTGAAGAAGGACACGACTCGCTCGGCGGAGGGCTGTTTCGCGACGTGGACGTAGTTGTTGTTGTTGTTGCTGAGGTGCGGCAGGTGCAGCCGGTGGAAGACGCGCAATCAGTTCATTAAATCTGTTATCGAGCTTTGTTTCGAACGTCTTCTCAAGGCCAGTGATCTTCTCCATGGCCTCTTCAAAATTGTTTAGCACATCTTGCACCTGTTCAGTCATCATTTGCTGAAACTTATCATGAAGCTCCTTGTTCGTTAAGTTCTCCCAGTCAATCTCGTCGGCTTGTGATCCTGGCATGGTTAGCTGCAATAGAAACACACAAGAATATGATCCTACAGACTACTAACAAGTGGTAGTGGTGGGTGTCACAAATCCGTCAAGCAAAACTCAAATTCTTACCAGTTCTTACCCAGCAGCAGGCGGTGATCGGCAACCGTTGTAGTCAAAACTCTCAAAGCTTGGATAGAGTGATTACCTGGGAGAGTCAAACACACGACGTAGATGTATGTGGAGCTGGGAAGGCTTATAATATGGTAGCCAAAAGGATCAGCAATAATCAATTCAGAGATACAAAGTTGAATAAACGCTCAACGACGGTACTGTGTTGGTCCTAGGCTAGACCGTGCTAGAGACGCGAGCCTAGAACACTAACAAAATCACGGCGCTGCACGTAAACAAGGGAGAAGCACACTCTGGAATTTTTTTTTGCTCTTTTTTTTGCTCTCCTCTTTTTTTTGCGGAAAATCACTATAATGGCGAGTGTCTCAAAACTCTTCCCAGGTCAAACTGACAGGATGGGCACGAAATTTTTTTGACAATTTTTTTTCGGAAATCAGGGCAGCGGCGATGAAAAAGTGCGACAAAAAATCACTACGATGGCGAGTGTCTCAAAACACTCCCTGGGACCTAAAAATAGGATAGGGGAAAAATATTTCCGGTCACCAAAATTTTGGCCAAAAAACTGCCCGGGGGTCTCCAGACTCTTTTTCTTCCAAACCTACTCAGGCATGGAAACATGAATCGGAAATTAGATAGATCTCGAAAACAAATCTAATATGCAAGGAACTCGGATTGGTGGTGGATATATGGTGGTGGTATATGGCAGCGGTGGTGGTAGCGGTGGTAGTATATGGATATGGATCGGTGGTGGTATATGGATACGGATTGGTGGTGGTATATGGATACGGATTCAGAGCGGTGGTGGTAGGTAGCAGGGGTGATGATGATGGTGCGGTGGCGGCGTGACAACTTATGACCAGAACTCGAAACTCTAAAAGACTAGACGCTAAGACCAGCAACTTGACGCGACGATGCAACCGGAAATTCAACAAAGCAAAAATACTGAAAAGACTATGCAAAGGCTCAGACTGGTTCGGATAGGATGAACTAACCCTAATTTTTTTTGGCTTTTCCGTGGACTATAGGTATGAAGAACAGACTCGATCTAAACTACGAAAAACTGTAAAATCTCACCGAGCAACCTGGAAATCTGATCCCACTTGATAGAGGCAAAGGTGTCGGGTCTTTTGATGAGATGATGGATATCGCTTTGGTGGAAGTCGACTTTGATGATCCGACTATGAACGTGCGAGGACGTCGCGCCTTAGCAATCGCTAAACCAACTCCGAGAGGTTATTGACCACGCCAGAGCATGATCAACCTGACCACGAGGGTCTGTTTCCTGCGATCAAACAAAGAACAAGCAAGAAACTGAGATTGCAATTTGGATATTGCGAATATAAGATGAAAGCTTTATTGATCAAGGTGGGGTTCTGTGACGCCTTTGTCTAGTCGTTGAACACAAACGAAGTACGCGAAGTTGCAGCTATGGCGAACTTTTAATCTAAACAAAACCCAAAGTCTAAACGATGCCCTAAGGGCTCTATATATGGAGGAAGAGGGGGGAATTTCCTGGCCCTTGGGGAAGGGGTCCGAAACCAACCCTATCTCTTGTTTCCCCACACATACGGACTCTAAAAACAGCCTATACTCAAGTATTTCGAAAATACATGGGCCTGGCCCAATAATAAGGTGACGCAACACCTAGAATAGCCTTTGGACGAAAGTTATGAAGTAGCATCTTGTATATTTCGTCCAAGGCTTCATACACTCATTATGGTGGCTTCAGTGTCTAGAAATCATCACTTGTAACTCCGTTCTTGTTCCCCTTGCGCATGCCATCATCTCCATGCTTGTTCTTGCTCCAATGTTCATCCTTCTCCAAGCTAGGCCCTTCATTTGTAAGCAAAACAAATGTATCCAATTTAGGCAGCATCACATTCTCATGAACATTAGAATCATTACCAAGAAACGGAAGTACCTGGTAATTTAATTGGCGTGCGCGAGCTCTAGTAATTGGTCCAGTATGTATAGCAGCAGGGGTTGTGGGTGTAACAATGGTATTGATGTCCTCATCACATTATGGTGGCTTCAATGTCCTGAAATCATCACTTGTAACTCCGTTCTTGTTCCCCTTGCGCATGCCATCATCTCCATGCTTGTTCTTGCTCCAATGTTCATCCTTCTCCAATCTAGGTCCTTCATTTGTAAGCAAAACAAATGTATGCAATTTAGGCAGCATCATATTCTCATGAACATTAGAATCATTACCAAGAAACGAAAGTACCTTGTAATTTAATTGGCGTGCGCAAGCTCTAGTAATTGGTCCAGTATGTATAGCAGCAGGGGTTGTGGGTGTAACAATGGTATTGATGTCCTCATCATCCTCCCCTTCTTGAAATGAAGTCGTCCTCGAGGGAAGCTCATCTTCCTCACCCGAATAAGGCTTCAAATCTGCAATGTTAAAAGTGGGACTAACCCCAAAATCTGCAGGCAGCTCAAGTTTATAGGCATTATCATTTATTTTCTCTAACACCTTAAAAGGACCATCAGCACGTGGCATTAGCTTTGATTTGCGCAAATCAGGAAATCTATCCTTACGCAAATGTAACCAAACAAGATCTCCAGGTGCAAACACAACATGTTTTCTACCCTTATCTCCAGCAAGTTTATATTTAGCATTCATACGCTCAATGTTTTCCTTAGTTGACTCATGCATTTTTAAAATCAATTCAGCATGTTGTTTAGCATCAAAATTAACCTTCTCCAAAGATGGAAGATGCAACAAATCAATAGGTGCACGAGGTAGGAAACCATACACAATTTCAAAAGGGCACATCTTAGTAGTAGAATGCAATGAACAATTGTAAGCAAATTCAATATGAGGCAAGCATTGTTCCCACATTTTCTTATTATTCTTCAAAACAGCCCTAAGCATAGTAGACAAAGTTCTATTGACTATTTCAGTTTATCCATCAGTTTGGGGGTGACAAGTAGTACTAAAAAGCAGTTTAGTCCCCAACTTAGCCCATAAACATCTCCAAAAGTGGCTAAGAAATTTAGTATCACAACCTGAAACAATAGTATTTGGCACACCATGCAAGCGAATAATTTCACAAAAGAACAAATCAGCAACATTAACAGCATCATCTCTTTTATGACATGGTATAAACTGTGCCATTTTTAAGGGTCTATCCACGACAACAAATATGCTATCCCTCCCCTTCTTTGTTCGAGGTAAACCTAAAACAAAGTCCATAGATATATCCTCCCAAGGAACACTAGGTACAGGCAAAGGCATATATAAACCATGAGGATTGAGTCGTGACTTAGCTTTTTGACATGTAGTGCAGCGAGCAACAAAGCGATCAACATCCCGTCTCATCTTTGGCCAAAAGAAATGTGTAGCAAGTACGTCCTCCATCTTCTTCACGCCAAAGTGTCCCATTAGTCCTCCTCCACGTGCCTCCTGCAACAACAAAAGACGAATGGAGCTAGCTGGAATGTATAGCTTGTTAGCACGGAACACAAATCCATCATTAACGACGAACTTGTTCCATGTTCTTCCTTCTTTACAATTCTATAATACATCTTTAAAATCAGCATCATGCACATATTGATCTTTGATGGTCTGCAAACCAAATATTTTGAAGTCAAGTTGTGAAAGCATAGTATAGCGACGAGACAATGCATCAATAAGAACATTTTCTTTACCCGACATTTGTTTAATGACATAAGGGAAAGTCTCAATGAATTCAACCCATTTAGCATGTCTAAGATTCAGTTTAGCTTGACTTTTAATATGTTTCAAAGATTCATGATCATAATGTATAACAAATTCTTTGGGCCATAAATAATGTTGCCATGTTTCTAAAGTCCGAGAAAGAGCATATAATTATTTATCATAAGTAGAATAATTCAGACTAGGCCCACTCAATTTTTTCAGAAAAATATGCAACAAGTTTGCCATCTTGTAATAACACACCTCATAATCCAATTCCACTAGCATCACATTCAAGCTCAAATGTCTTATTAAAATCAGGAAGTTGGAGTAAAGGAGCATGTGTCAACTTATCTTTCAACACCGTGAAGGCTTCTTCCTGTGCGGTACCCCAAACAAAAGGCACATCCTTCTTTGTAAGCTCATTAAGAGGTGCAGCAATGGTGCTAAAATCTCTCACAAAACGCCTATAGAATCCAGGGAGGCCAAGAAAACTCCTCACTTGTGTGACCGTTTTGGGTTGCAGCCAACTCTCAATAACTTCAATCTTGGCTTTATCAACTTCAATTACCTGTGGAGTAACAACACAGCCAAGAAAAGACACTCGGTCGGTGCAAAAGGTGCACTTCCAAGGTTAACAAACAAATGTGCATCATGTAGAGTAATAAAAACAGCACGTAAATGTTCCAAATGTTCCTCCAAAGATTTTCTATAAATCAATATGTCATCAAAGTAAACTACCACAAATCATCCAATGAAAGCACGTAAAACTTCGTTCATTAATCTCATGAAAGTACTGGGTGCATTAGTTAATCCAAAAGGCATGACTAACCACGCATATAAACCAAACTTAGTTTTAAATGTTGTTTTCCATCCATCCCCCAATTTCATACGAATTTGATGGTATCCACTACGCAAATCAAATTTGGAGAATATTGTAGAGCCACTCAATTCATCAAGCATATCATCTAGCCTAGGAATAGGATGGCGATAATGAATAGTAATATTATTAATGCCTGTACAATAAACACACATACACGATGTACCATCCTTTTTCGGCACTAGAATAATAGGAACATCACAAGGACTAAGGGATTCTCGTACATAACCTTTGTCGAGAAGCTCTTGTACTTGATACATAATCTCCTTCGTCTCCTCTGGATTGGTACGGTATGGCGCACGGTTTGGCAGTGAAGCACCGGGAATTAAGTCAATCTTATGCTCAATCCCTCGAATAGGCAGTAATCCCGGTGGCACGTCTTGTGGGAAGACGTCAAAGAACTCCTGCAAAATGTTAGTGACAACAGGAGGCAAAGAGGAAGGCGCATCCTTGAATGAAAATAATGCCTCTTTGCACACAAAAGCATAGCAAATAGATTTGCTAAAATCTAGCTCATCAATATCAGATTTGGTGGCAAATAAACATGCACTTTTCAATTTAATTTCAGAAGAAACACTAGATGGTTTATTATTAGACTTCATTTGTTGCTCAAATTCTTTTGCCACAATCTGCGATAGAGGCAAAGGTGTCCCGTCTTTCGATGAGATGGTGGATTTCGCTTTGGTGGAAGTCGACTTTGACGATCCGACTACGAACGTGCGAGGACGTCGCGCCTTAGCAATCGCTAAACCAACTCCGAGAGGTTATTGACCACGCCGGAGCACGATCAACCTGACCACGAGGGTCTGTTTCCTGCAAGCAAACGAAGAACAAGCAAGAAACTAAGATTGCAATCTGGATATTGCGAATATAAGATGAAAGCTTTATTGATCAAGGTGGGGTTCTGTGACGCCTTTGTCTGGTCGTTGAACACAAACGAAGTACGCGAAGTTGCAGCTATGGCGAACTTTTAATCTAAACAAAACCCAAAGTCTAAATGATGCCCTAAGGGCTGTATATATGGAGGAAGAGGGGGGAATTTCGTGGCCCTTGGTGGAGGAGTCCGAAATCAACCCTATCTCTTGTTTTCCCCACACATACGGACTCTAAAAATAGCCTATACTTATGTATTTCGAAATTACATGGGCCTGGCCCAATAATAAGGTGACGCAGCACCTAAAATAGCCTCGGGACGAAATTTATGAAGTGGCATCTTGTATATTTCGTCCAAGGCTTCATGCACCCATTATGGTGGCTTCAAAGTCCTGAAATCATCACTTGTAACTCCGTTCTTGTTCCCCTTGCGCATGCCATCATCTCCATGCTTGTTCTTGCTCCAATGTTCATCCTTCTCCAAGCTAGGCCCTTCATTTGTAAGCAAAACAAATGTATCCAATTTAGGCAGCATCATATTCTCATGAACATTAGAATCATTACCAAGAAACGAAAGTACCTGGTAATTTAGTTGGCGTGTACGAGCTCTAGTAATTGGTCCAGTATGTATAGCAGCAGGGGCTGTGGGTGTAACAATCGTATTGATGTCCTCATCATCCTCCCCTTCTTGAAATGAAGTCGTCCTCGACGGAAGTCCATCTTCCTCACCCAAATAAGGCTTCAAATCTGCAATGTTAAAAGTGGGACTAACCCCAAAATCTGCAGGCAGCTCAAGTTTATATGCATTATCATTTATTTTCTCTAACACCTTAAAGGGACCATCAGCACGTGGCATTAGCTTTGATTTGCACAAATCAGGAAATCTATCCTTACGCAAATGTAACCAAACAAGATCTCCAGGTGCAAACACAACATGTTTTCTACCCTTATCTCCAGCAAGTTTATATTTAGCATTCATACGCTCAATGTTTTCCTTAGTTAACTCATGCATTTTTAAAATCAATTCAGCACGTTGTTTAGCATCAAAATTAACCTTCTCCGAAGATGGAAGAGGCAACAAATCAATAGGTGCACGAGGTAGGAAACCATACACAACTTCAAAAGGGCACATCTTAGTAGTAGAATGCAATGAACGATTATAAGCAAATTCAATATGAGGCAAGCATTCCTCCCACATTTTCTTATTATTCTTCAAAATAGCCCTAAGCATAGTAGACAACGTTCTATTGACTACTTCAGTTTGTCCATCAGTTTGGGGGTGACAAGTAGTACTAAAAAGCAGTTTAGTCCCCAACTTAGCCCATAAACATCTCCAAAAGTGGCTAAGAAATTTAGTATCACGATCTGAAACAATAGTATTTGGCACACCATGCAAGCGAATAATTTCACGAAAGAACAAATCAGCAACATTAACAGCATCATCGCTTTTATGACATGGTATAAAGTGTGCCATTTTCGAGAATCTATCCACGACAACAAATATGCTATCCCTCCCCTTCTTTGTTCGAGGTAAACCTAAAACAAAGTCCATAGATATATCCTCCCAAGGAACACTAGGTACAGGCAAAGGCATATATAAACCATGAGGATTGAGTCGTGACTTAGCTTTTTGACATGTAGTGCAGCGAGCAATAAAACGCTCAACATCCCGTCTCATCTTTGGCCAAAAGAAATGTGTAGCAAGTACGTCCTCCGTCTTCTTCACGCCAAAGTGTCCCATTAATCCTCCTCCATGCACTCCTGCAACAACAAAAGACGAACGGGGCTAGCTGGAATGCATAGCTTGTTAGCACGAAACACAAATCCATCGTTAACGACAAACTTGTTCCACATTCTTCCTTCTTTACAATTCTGCATTACATCTTTAAAATCAGCATCATGCACATATTGATCTTTGATGGTCTCCAAACCAAATATTTTGAAGTCAAGTTGTGAAAGCATAGTATAGCGACGAGACAATGCATCAGCAATAACATTTTCTTTTCCCTTCTTGTGTTTAATGACATAAGGGAAAGTCTCAATGAATTCAACCCATTTAGCATGTCTACGATTCAGTTTAGCTTGACTTTTAATATGTTTCAAAGATTCATGATCAGAATGTATAACAAATTCTTTGGGCCATAAATAATGTTGCCATGTTTCTAAAGTCCGAACAAGAGCATATAATTCTTTATCATAAGTAGAATAATTCAGACTAGGCCCACTCAATTTTTCAGAAAAGTATGCAACAGGTTTGCCATCTTGTAATAACACACCTCCTAATCCAATTCCACTAGCATCACATTCAAGCTCAAAAGTCTTATTAAAATCAGGAAGTTGGAGTAAAGGAGCATGTGTCAACTTATCTTTCAATACCGTGAAGGCTTCTTCCTGTGCGGTACCCCAAACAAAAGGCACATCCTTCTTTGTAAGCTCGTTGAGAGGTGCAGCAATGGTGCTGAAATCTCTCACAAAACGCCTATAGAATCCAGCGAGGCCAAGAAAACTCCTCACTTGTGTGACCGTTTTGGGCTGCGGCCAACTCTCAATAGCTTCAATCTTGGCTTTGTCAACTTCAATTCCCTGTGGAGTAACAACATAGCCAAGAAAAGATACTCGGTCGGTGCAAAAGGTGCACTTCCCAAGGTTACCAAACAAACGTGCATCATGTAGAGCAATAAAAACAGCACGTAAATGTTCCAAATGTTCTTCCAAAGATCTGCTATAAATCAGTATATCATCAAAATAGACTACCACAAATCGTCCAATGAAAGCACGTAAAACTTCGTTCATTAGTCTCATGAAAGTACTAGGTGCATTAGTTAACCCAAAAGGCATGACTAACCACTCATATAATCCAAACTTAGTTTTAAATGCTGTTTTCCATTCATCTCCCAATTTCATACGAATTTGATGGTATCCACTACGCAAATCAACTTTGGAGAATATTGTAGAGCCACTCAATTCATCAAGCATATCATCTAGCCTAGGAATAGGATGACGATAACGAATAGTAATATTATTAATGCCTCTACAATCAACACACATACGTGATGTACCATCCTTTTTCGGCACTAGAATAATAGGAACAGCACAAGGACTAAGGGATTCGCGTATATAACCTTTGTCGAGAAGCTCTTGTACTTGACGCATAATCTCCTTCGTCTCCTCTGGATTGGTACGGTATGGTGCATGGTTTGGCAGTGAAGCATCGGGAATTAAGTCAATCTGATGCTCAATCCCTCGAATAGGCGGTAATCCCGGTGGCACGTCTTGTGGAAAGACGTCAGCGAACTCCTGCAAAATGTTAGTGACAGCAGGAGGCAAAGAGGAAGGCACGTCCTCGAATGAAAATAATGCCTCTTTGCACACAAAAGCATAGCAAACAGATTTGCTGAAATCTAGCTCATCAATATCAGATTTGGTGGCAAATAAACATGCACTTTTCAATTTAATTTCAGAAGCAACACTAGATGGTTTATTATTAGGCTTCATTTGTTGCTCAAATTCTTTTGCCACAATCTGATTTTCACTCTTATTCTTCTCCTGTTTTGCTTTATTAGCTCTATTAATATCATCTTTCAAAATGGAATCAGGAGTCATAGGAAGCAAAGTAATATTTTTATCCTTATGAACAAGAGTATAGTGATTGTTTCTACCATGGTGTACAGAATTTTTATCAAATTGCCATGGTCGACCAAGTAATAAGGAACATGCTTGCATAGGTACCACATCACAATCAACATAATCAGCATATGTAGAGATACTAAAATGCACACGAACAGTACGTGTTACCTTAACCTTGCCGCTGTAGTTGAACCATTGGATGTAGTAAGGATGTGGATGTGGTCTTGTGGTGAGAGAAAGCTTCTCCACCATCTCCATGCTAGCCAAGTTGTTGCAGCTCCCTCCGTCTATGATGACGCGCACAGAACGTTCCTTCACAACTCCCTTGGTATGGAACAAATTGTGCCTCTGATTTTGCTCAGCTTGTGTGACCTGCACACTCAAATCACGTTGAGGAACTAAACATTCATACTTTTCAGTGTCTTCAGGAGCCCTGTATTGCGTCTCATGATCAGAATCATCTCCATCGTGTTCTTCACGTGTAATAAGAGCCAAAGTCTCCTCATCATAGTCACTAGCGGACTCATACCCACCATCCTCGGTAGCAATCATCACACGCTGAGATTTGCATTCTCTCGCATAATGACCTCTTCCCTTACAAAGACGACAAATAATATCACTTGTGTGCCCGGTTGATGCCATGGAAGAAGAAGAGCTCTGTGCAGGCCCGGCAGGTGCGCTCTTGGCAGATAGCGATGGTTGTGCCTGCTTTCTTGTATCACGGCTGGAGGTGGCACCTGATGGAGATGCCGATGCAGTGGAAGTAGAAGATGCACGCGGTGTCCATGATGAAGGTCGACCTGCAGAAAAGTTAGTTCACGCCAATGCTTGTCGATCCTGCACTTCACGTTCAGCTTTACAAGCAAGATGGAATAAACGAGTGATATTAGTATACTCCTTGTACTCTAGAATGGTTTAAATCTCTCTATTTAATCCACCCATAAAACATGCAAGCATAGCTTCATTCTCCTCAACAATACCACATCTAATCATGCCAGTTTGTAATTCCTGGTAATATTCTTCTACAAAATTTTCTCCTTGTCTTAAACGCTGCAATTTTTGAAGCAATTCACGTTGATAATATGGTGGAACCCAACGAGTACGCATAGTAGTTTTCAAAGCAGCCCAAGTAGCTGGAATAGGATATAATCTACAATGTTCAGACCACCATACACATGCAAAACTAGTGAAAGCACAAATAGCAGCAGCAACCCGTCTCTCATTGGGATATTGTAAACATGTAAAACATTGTTCAGTTTCCAACTCCCAAGTAAGATATATATCAGGAACATATCTACCCTCAAACGACGGAATATTCAATTTCAGTTTAGGAATATGGTCATTATCTCCTGCCTGAGGTGGTGGTGCAGGCCTACCGTTGCGAATATATACCTGAGGTCGACCTGCTGGTGGTGGTGCTAGTGGTTGTACGTAGTTCTGATTTTGATCAACCTCATCCTCGTAAAAGTCCTCCAACTTTGCAGTAGCCGCAGGAGCTACAGAAGCACCAACAGCAGTAGCAGCGGCACCAGAATTTTGTCCTGGCTCAATAGGAATACGCCATGCTCGCCCTATTGTATCGCGACGTGAAACTGGTGGTGGGAGACATTTGAGTAATTCATCGAATTTGGCGTCCAACTTGGTGTCAATTGTCTTCTCAATGGCATCCATCTTCCCCATTGCCTTTCCAAAGCTGGCCATCACGTCTTCCACATGTTGACCCAACATTTGATGAAACTTATCATGAAGCTCCTTGTTCGTCATGTTCTCCTAGTCAATCTCGTCGGCTTGTGGTCCTGCAGTAGTTAGCAGCAATAGAAACAGACAAGAATATGATCCAACAGACTACTGGAAAATGGTGGTGGTGGGGTGTCACAAATCCGTCAAGCGAATCTCAAATTCTTACAAGTTCTTACCCAACAGCAGGTGGTGATTGGCAACCATTGTAGTCAAAACTCTCAAAGCTTGGATAGAGCGATTACCAGGAAGAGTCAAATGCATGACATAAATGTATGTGGAGCTGGGAAGGCTTATAATATGGTAGCAAAAAAGGCCAGCAATAATCAATTCAGAGATGCAAAGTTGAATAAACGCTCAACGATGATACTGTGCTGGTCGTAGGCTAGACCGTGCTAAAGACGTGAGCCTAGAACACTAACAAAATCACGGCGTTGCACGTAAACAAGGGAGGACACACTCTGAATTTTTTTCTCTTTTTTTCACTTTTTTGCACTTTTTTCTCTCTTTTTTTTTGCTCCGCAACAATTTTTTTTCGAAAAAGTCTACAAATGGTCTAGAAACTGCCTAGCTAGAATATTTCTACTGCGGGTAACACAGAAGTTCGGGAGTCCTTCTCTGTCCCAACTCGGAGTATGGCGTGATCTCGAAATCCAAAACAGAGTAACAAAATACTGGACTCGGACTAGGACTGGTGGCGGAGATGAATCTAGTGGAACTCGCACTGGTGGTGGAGATGAATCTGGTGGAACTCGGACTGGTGGCGGATATATGTTGCAGGTGGACTCGGATTATCGTGATGGCAGTGGATATGTGGTATATGGCTGCGGTGATGACGATGGTGGTATATGGCAGCGGTGATGACGATGATGGTATATGGTAGCGGTGACGATGATGGTGGGTATATGGCAGCGATGACGATGATGATGCGGCGGCGGCGTGAAAACTTGTGAACAGAACTTGAAACTCTAAAGGACTAGACACTAAGACCAGCAACTAGACATGACGATGCAACCGCAAATTCAACAATGCAAAACTCTAAAAAAGATTATGCAAAGGCTCAGACTGGTTCGGATATGAGGAACTAACCCTAATTTTTTTGTCTTTTTAGTGGACCGCAGGTATGAAGGACAGACTCGATCTAAACTACGAAAAACTGCAAAATCTCACCGAGCAACCTAGAAATATGATACCACTTGATAGAGGCAAAGGTCTCCCATCTTTCGATGAGATGGTGGCTATCATTTTCTGTGGGAGTCGACCTTGACGATCCGACTACGAACGTGCGAGACGTCACGGCTTAGCAATCGCTAAACCAGCTTCCGAGGGGTTATTGAGCACGCTGGAGCACGATCAACCTGACCACGAGGGTCTGTTTTCCTGCGAGTAAACGAAGAACAAGCAAGAAACTGAGATTGCAATCTGGATATTGTGAATACAAGAGGAAAGCTTTATTAATGAAGGTGGGGTTCAGTGACATCTTTGTCTGGTCATTGAACACAAACGAAGTACACAAAGTTGCAGCTATGGCGAACTTTAATCTAAACAAAACCCAAAGTCTAAACAACGTCCTAAGGGCTGTATATATGGAGGAAGAGGGGGGAATTTCGTGGCCGTTGGGGAAGGGGTCCGAAACCAACCCTATCTCTTGTTTCCCCACACATACGAACTCTAAAAACAGCATATACTCACGTATTTCAAAAATAGATGGGCCTGGCCCAATAATAAGGTGACGCAGCACCTAGAATAGCCTCTGGACGAAAGTTATGAAGTAGCATCTTGTATATTTCGTCCAAGGCTTCATGCACTCATTATGGTGGCTTCAACGTCTTGAAATCATCACTTCTAACTCCATTGTTGTTCCCCTTGCGCATGCCATCATCTCCATGCTTGTTCTTGCTCCAATGTTCATCCTTCTCCAAGCTAGGCCCTTCATTTTTAAGCAAAACAAATGTATCCAATTTAGGCAGCAGCATATTCTCATGAACACTAGAATCATTACCAAGAAACGAAAGTACCTGGTAATTTAATTGGCATGCGCAAGCTCTAGTAATTGGTCAAGTATGTATAGCAGCAGGGGCTGTGGGTGTAACAATGGTATTGATGTCCTCATCATTTGCTCCATGGCGCAATCCATGGATACAAAATTAGTATACTGTACTATTTAAAAGTCGAGGGCATGGCTTTTCCTATGTGGTAGGTGGGGCAGTTCCGCCGAGTCGGTTCGATAGAGACGCGAGAAGATGAGGGAGTAGGTTGCTACAAACGTAGGGCTGTGTGATTTGACAGCGAGTTACTGCTGCACAGGTGGAGCCCCGTGATTTGACTTGCCATTATCATTTTAAGTGTGGCGCTACGACCGGCGTGAGTCTCCCAATTCCTGACCACCTCCATACAGGTGCCTCTCCCAATGCTCCACCATGTAGAGGCTGGCTCTTGCATGAGAGCCCACTTCTCCACTTTTTCCTTGCCTCTTTCCTCCACATATGCAAAAATTCCATGTAAAGCGGGCTTATAGCCCACTATTGTACTTACTTGCTCCTACAGGTGCTAAGCTTGCCACATAGGCATAAAGTCTGATGTGGCAAGTTAATTAAGAAGAGAGAGACTAGTTTGGTGACCCAAGGAAGACACGGTGCTAAGCGTGTGTACCTAGGTGAAAAGGCAATTTTGAGTCTATAGCTAATTCAATGAAGCAAACTTAGCAACAAAAAACTAAGCACCTATGCATTAGGGACTTGATTGCTAAGCCATTTAATGCCCTTAGCACCTCATCTAAGCACCATTTCATTGGAAGAGGTCACTCCTTGGCAAATGCAATAAATACTACAAAGAAAGAGATAGAGAGAAGTAAAAAAATACTCTTATAGCCAATCTTATAGCTAACCTTGTTGTAGTATGAGTGACTAAGTGATGACTATATATGACATGCCAATATCAGATAGCCTAACGCACTGTATTCAATCTCCAAGGGCACGACCGCGCGAGTGAGGCGACGGTTGTGGTAGACGCGACCACGATACGGGCTGCTGGCAGCCCTTGGATCTGAGATCGAACGGTCGCATGCTAAGTTGCTGAAAATTTGCAGAGTAACCCTCCAGGATAGGATATTCACCCATAGGTCTAGAATCACGCCATGCAACCGTTCGATCTTAGATCCAAGGGATATCGGAAGCCCGTATCATGAGAGAATGGAAAGCTTTGTATCACCTGTAATTTCCCGACGCTTGACATGACATCGAAAGCCATTTAATTGGGCGTCGAGTAGACATGACATCTAATTGGGCCCCCATAGTACTGTGCATGAATCAATTTATCCACCACGCAAGCCACTACCCTGCCATTCGCACGCCCCACTCAGCATTTTTACAATTGAAAAACCGCTGGCAGTTCGCTCCTACTCGTCCCCGAACGTCCTTTAACATTACGATAGTTCACTCCTAGTCGTCCCGTCCTTTCACATTACGGCAGTTCCACTAATCCTAACCCTTCTCCCAAATCCATGGCATCCCAAATCTCCATGATCGGCAGTGAGTACAAGGTTAGAACCATCACCGGCGATGAGTTCGACGTCAACTACACCCGTTCTTCTGCGACGATGAAAGGATGCCTTGCTCGCTTCAGACGCATGTTCGAAAACTCAAATGATGAGTGGGTTGCTGGGCTAGATGTTGAGTACACCACAGTCCTGGGATGAGAGAAGGATCTAAAGGAATAAGAGAAGAAGAAGCCCGCCGTGATCCAGGTTTGCGTGCATGACTTATCCTTGGTCTACCACATATTCCCTGCTGACATTGAGTGTCAGGATTTTAAGAACTTCCTCAAGAGCGGCCTAGTCAAATTCGTTACTGTAGGCTTTACGAACGAGGAAAGAGTCCTGGGTCAGATAGGCCTCGTTTTAGGCAACCCATTCGACCTCCAGAAGAATCGGCTACTGCCCTGTAGTGGTCAGCCTTCAATGCTGACCCTGGCAGGAGCCATGGCTCATCCTTCGTACGGTAAACTAGAAAAACCTCCGTACATGTTTCATCATCATGCATGGCAGTGGAATGTACTAGATATAGACCACATCCACTACGCTGCAATGGATGGCTACCTTTGTTTCAATATCTACAAGCGTTCGATGAAGAGCAAGAGCCAAGTGTGCGGTTCAAGCAAAGAAGTATCGGCCAAGAGGAAGAGGGACAAGGACGATGTCGAGGACGTGGACAAGGACTCTAAGTAAGGTGGCAGTGTCGTTGCTCATGATGGTTCTAATGTAGTGTCTACCGGATTAGTTGCATAGTTTAATTTCAGGTGTGCTTAGTTTAATTTGAGGAGTGTGTTGTGCCGAGCCCCCAGCAGAACTGTGTTATGTTTCTTCTCGTTACTTTAACTCTTCATACGTACATACTAGTATTTCTTACATTTCATCTTTTAGTTGGTATAGTACTACCACTCGTTTCTTCACATTATATACATACAATATATATGGCCAACATCATATAGCCAGCAGTTTACTTGTCAAAGAATTTCAGGGTGCTTAGTTTTGTCAAAGAATTCCATGGTGCTTAGTTTTATTTGAGGGGTGGGTTGTGCTGGACACCATTATTGTGACTCAAATCTCTTTTTCCATGTTATAATGACATAAATACCGATGGACCAACATGCCAACTCTCCCTCTATCTCACTAGAGTAAAATAAAGTGTGGGGCCTACTTGATCCCAATAGCGTTCTTATTTTCTTGTAAAATTATTCGCTTGGTTACTCCTGACAAGCGGGGCCACACTTATCATAGTGAGAATTGGCTTATTTTTGTCATGTAACATGGTCAACAGGTTTGACGTGAAAACAACAATGTCTATTGTCATTTTTGAGCAAACATCTAACTTAACGATGGTATTTTTTAGATATCTAATTGCATTTTTTAGCAGGCATCTCACGGATCGATGGCATTTTTGAGTAGTTGTAACTTCTAATGGCAAAACTGAGTAGTGATACACAACTAGTGGCATAAATAATAAGAACCCAAGAATTAAATAGGTATGCTAATTTCTTTAATAGAATTTAGCACCCCATTTAAGCACGTACTAGCTTTTTTAATAGTACTATATGCATAATTTGGCGACGAGCGCTCTCTATATGTACCACCTTTTTTTAATTTCAAGTTTTGTTCCATGGCGCAATCCGTCGATACTACTACCGTACAAAAGTATACATTTTTGAAAAGGCTAGAGGGCAGGGCAGTCTAGCTTGGTCGATTTCACGAGAGGCGAGTGCCTTTGTGATTTGACGGCTCATTACTGCTAGAAGGCGGGGCCTTGTGATTTGACTGCTCGTATAAATGTGCTGACGACCTGAGGTGGAGCAAAGAACCATGCGATACACTCAAGTTTTCCACTAGAGTAGTACTACGACGGAGGAGCAGGAAACACGATAGCCTAGTGCCATATGGCGATAAAAAATGATCTAATTTGGTAGTCATCTCATTGTTAGCATTGTTATATTCATGCCTCGCAGAGAACATGACACGTGCGGCGAAACACCCGAAGCAAAAGATGAAACACAGGAGCGAAAGAAGAAGGAATATTATCACCCCAAGTGATCTAATTCGCCGCGGAGTCGTAACTGCTTCTTCATCGCCTCCACGACCTCCATCTCTTTGCGCGTCTCCTCTGCCATCTTCTTCATTCTGGCCATGACGAGGGATTTCTTGACGCGAGCCTTCATCATCTGTTCCACGGCCACATTATGTACCTTGACAGCATCCGGGTGCTTGATGCGGAGCTTCGCCAACTCCTCCTTCTGTTCCATGATGAGAGCCTGCAGCATCTTCATTGAGGAACTACTATTGTCATGCAGCTTCTTCTAGCCGGCGTTCTTCTCCTTCAATAGGTCGAGCTCGTGGCAGAGCTTCACCTTGTCCTCCTGAAGTTACAGGATTTCGCCGGCCGCCTTCTTCTCTTAGGCAATGCTCTTCTTCAGCAGCATCACCAAGCCGGCGGTCAACTGCACCTACTTATTGAGCTTAGCGGGGATGTCGTCGAGGCTCTCCTTCAGCAGCTCCACCAAGCCGTGGATGAACTCCTTCTGCTTATTGAGGTGCTTATTGAGCTGATCGGGCATGCCGTCGAGGGATAACGACTCCAATGTCGTCGGCTCGGCATGTTTGCCTCCACGGCTAGGGCGCTCCTGGGAGCCATCGCCTGCCCGTGAGAGATCTTTCGAGGTCTCTGCGTGGCGGTGAGCCCTCTTTTTTTTTCTGCAGCCTTGGTTGCCGCTCCCTTGTTACAAGTAGTTCTCGACCTAGAGCTCTACTCACCGGCCATGGAAAGGACGGACGAAGAAGAAGCACTTATGACGAGGAAAGGTAGAGTAATTTTCGGTTAGGTAGTTCCCCTTTTTATAACCTAAGTACTAGCACTAGTACTAATACCTGCATAGTGGGAACACGTTCAGGTTTGGTACATACTAGTAGGTGTGAGCAGGCTTGCACTTAATAGTAGCACTAGTACTTTCGAATGTGATGGGAACAAGGTAAAGATTAATTGATGCTTTTGGTTTCATGGCCCGAAACGGCTCCCGATGAGTTTATTGGAACATAAATTTCAAGTAGACTACAATACTCAAATGCGTAAATATTATATTACTGTCAAAAATTGGCACAAAATACAAAGGAGACCAATGGAAGTACTACTAGTAACCCATGATTTAACTACTTGCATGCGTGCGGTGGAGTAGTAATGTCTTTCTTCTGCCCTCATGTCCACTTAATTTGCATGCGCTGTATTAATTAACCATCAATGAAGTGAAGGACTTTACACGCGTCAAATTATCACATGGGGTGGATCTTGGTACAAAATTGCGTCCGCCCGTGTACCCGCGTGTGCGTGCGAGGGAATGAGTGCGTGCGTGGCATGCGTGCACATCTTCGCTTCGTGCATGTACCGCAAGTGTGGCTCAGGGAGGACGAGTACATTCTTCTAGAACCAGCAGCACATCACTATGATCAATCCACACAAGGAGGTCGCGACAACGCCTCCACATGGGCCACGTGGCTTCATGAATTGTAAGAGAGACACTGTGTAGCGTGCCATTGGAATTCTAATTTAGTGTTTTGCACATACTCGAAATACTAGTAAGGTACACGTGCATTGCACGCATCAAATTTTGCAACCAAATTATGAATAAATACCACACTATAGCATGTAAGCTCTGAGTCATATATGCCTGATGTAGACCTTCGTTTAATTCTTATAGTTCATCTCATTCAAAATCAGTTAGTTTTTATAAAAAAGCTAGGGCCTCTTGGATTCGTAGGATTTCCAAAATGCGGGAATAGGAAAAACATGGGATTATAGTGGAATGTCATCTTGAATCCTACAGGATTGTATGAGTGTTTGATTGTGCATAGAAAAAATGCAGAATTCTTTCCAAGAGGTTTGAGTGGATTGGATGTTTCCTATGAAATCTAGTGCAAATGAATCATATGGAAAAATTCCTATGGTTTACAATCCTATGAATCAAACAACCAAGATAGGAAGAATTCCTAAGGACTAGAATCCTCCAAAATTCCTTTGAGAATCCTTGGAATCAAAGAAGCCCTTAATCTATTTTATGATTCATGGAATTGTGCGTTGTAAAGCATAAAGTAAAAAACAAATAATGGCAATTCAACTAGAAAAAACAGTTTGGGCAGTTATGATACGGAAGATTCTAGAACAAAGGAGAACCATTGTTGTTTTGAGGTTTGTGTATTATGCTTAAGTTCAACCATGGAGTCTGCTAGATTGTACATGTGGCAAAATCCGGCAGGGGGCTAGAAGATGGTGCGAGGGGCCGAGTGGAGGGAGACTATGAAGGAGTGCACAAGTGTGAGATCGATATTTAGAGAGAGGGGGCGAGAATGTGCGTTGTTGCGCGCAGTGGCGGAACCATGAAAAATAAATGAGCTAGGGGGCAAGCATTACTAATCCTTTACGAGGAGGGCAATTCATGAACTTAAACCATTTTTACCAGCAATTGTCTAATGATCACATTCATATTAGCCTCGATATATAGTTATGTTAGGGGGGGCAGGGCCCTTGCTGCCCCCTGTCTTCGCCATTGTGCACGCGTATGAGAGATGAAGCGGAAGGCATGGATGATGAGAGGGGGATGTTGGATATATAATTAATGTGGGTGTATTAGCTATATATGTAGGGGCTTTTTGGTTCTAGGCCTAGGACTGCCACACTTTGCCATTCAATATTGCCAAACTTGCCTAAGGTTAGTTCTTCAAAATGAGAGCCACAAGTTGGCAAGCCTAAGGGAATCTTGCCACACTTGTTGTGTGTATGTGATGTGGGACCATAGTGTGGCTTGTCTAAGATGTGGCTTGAACCAAACACACACCTAAGATGGTCAAATTTTCCTAACCTTAGGTGTGGCAAGCTTTGGCAAACTTAGTCTCAAACCAAACAACCCCGTAATCCTATATAGAGAGGTATAGATTGATCAAAGTGGAAGTGGGAAAGAGGATGAGACCTCACTAGATATATAGATTGATTGGTTTGTGTGGAAAACTATGAAAGACCTAGATACACACACACACACACACACATAGAGGAACATCGATCGTTGCGCATTCATGCATGAGAGATAAAGAATGCCCGATATGATGGAGAGGGGGATGTGTGTGTGTGTGCCTTCATGGGAGACTGGCCTGAAGAAAAAGATTGCATGTGTGTGATGGATAATGCCGACTGGTAGTGTGTGTGCATGCATGCACGAGAGAAAGTTAGTGGTACAATTATAAAGAGAAGACAACTGTGTGGGTGTAAAAGACTAGGTGAGGTCATAATCAATGTAAAGTTGAATTCAAATATTTGAATAAGAGATTATGATGTTTGAAACCATGCATGCATGAATATAACGGAGATCTGTGCGGTGTGGTTTGGAAACGAGCATGTTGTAATGTATACACATTGAACAAGGTCAGACTGATTTGAATTTGAGATACCGATGACAGACATCGTTTGGCCACATTGCATCCGTGCATGGACACACTATTCTAATTGGAGATGATGGGTGGCTTTCGCATCACATATCTATATCTATACCCCTTATATATATATAGGGTGAGTCTATTATGATAACACCCCTTAAGACCTTATTCTAATAACACCTAACGCTTATTCTGCTAACAAAAAAGCACGAGTGCCCCGTACCGAACTGCACGGTGACAAAAACCTACCACTACCATCTACGCCGCTCGTGCCCACCCGACCCACAACCCACCTCCACTCCCACCTTCTTCCTCCTGCGGTTGCCAGGACCCCGCATCGCCCTGCCTTCCTCTGCGCAGCCGCGCCGACCACCCGGCGCCGCCCCGATCCGCCGAGCCATCGCAGCCACCTCCGCCTTGCCCTGAAGCCACCGCTGCCGCCGCCAGGGCCCCGCGCCACCATCTAGCCACGGCCGTGCCTCCTCTCCATACGGCCTCCGCGCCTCTCCTTCCCCACCCCACATCGCCGCCATGCCCCAAACCACGCCCGACGGCTGTTGTGCATCCCCTTCCCCACCACCTCATGGCCCGTGCCGCCAGCCTCCCTCGCAGCCACCACCGAACCTCGACCCTCCCTCGCGGCACCGCCGCACCCCTCGTGGCATCGGATCCGGCGAGATCCGCCCCGCCCCGCGCTCATCTCGGTGGACAGCGGCTCATCTTGGTGGAGTTCAACGGCGGAGGGGAAAGGCCCATGGTGGTCTCGAGCCTCCACCAGTCCCCACGGTGGAGGGCCGTCGCGGCAGCTCTTCTCCTGGGCCCCCTTCTCCTACCCCCATGACGGCGACGACGACCTCTCCAGCTTGGACTCCTCCATCTCCTTCAACACCTCGTACCCCTACCCCTACCCCTACGGCAAGTCACCTGGCCCACCAAGCCTACCTCCTGTGGTGGCGCCCCGGGAAATCATCAGATCCTGGCGAGATCCGGCCATGGACTTCTTCTCGGGTGTGCAGTTTGGCCCCCGGCGGTGATGCAGTGCAGCTCCAGATCCACCGGAGATCCATGGCGTCGCTCCGAGCATAGCCGAAGACCGCCGTGGAGGTTGGGGTAGTCACGGCCGTCACCCCACTTGATCCGGTCGGCGTGCACTTCAGCTGACACCGCAGCTCTCTCTCATCACCCATGCAGTTCGTCGGTGACGCCCCCTCCACAACTCACGGTGTCCAAGCCGGGTCCACTAGCTGACGCCTCTCGCTCCCCTCTGCATCTTCATTCACGCGAGGGATCCTCCTCGATCCGTGTTCGCGCCTCCATGGTTGTGCGCGTGCTTGCAGTACACTGACATGAGGAGGGCGACGACACGCATAGGTGATATGCAGTATGCCAGCACACCGATTACTTACAGTTTTCTCTCTGAATTAATCCCTAAACTAACATGCTTGAAGTTCAGTCCCTGTTTTTTTGTGATTCAGCTTTGTTGTGGTTTTGGTAGGAGAGCATAAACACAGGGAAAAGGAGAAAGAAGAATTTCTTTCCATGCAGCTCGGCATGTGACCAGCTCGGTTGCAACACGCTTGTAAGGGAGCGTTGTTTCTCTCTTCAAAGAAATTAAACAAAACCTTGAGTGTGGCTCACTCTTGGCTATTACAGTAGTCCAGCTTACTCTTTTGCAAGAGAAAACAGAAGAAAGGTAGAAAACTGCATTCCATGAGAAAAAAACATTTTTGCTGTTTTGTTTGGGATTTTGGATGTACAGGAAACTCTTGCAGTGCGGAGTGCATTTTGGTGCAGGTTTGGGTGTTGTTGACGCAGTGCGGAGTCCTCTCGACGCATTCCATAAGCATTTTTTTTAGGTTTGGCGAAAAAGTTGTTCACTTTAATTTGTGTAGCAGCTTATTACCACTCGGTATGAAGTGCAATTTGTTTGTGTGTCTCAAAAATCAGTCGACTACATCAACACGTGCAGTGTGTTTGGTTCTCGAAAGTGGTTCACTTTTGAGAGTGATGGTGTTCACTTGCGTCCAGCATGAAAGTGTGATTTTTTAAACGAAACAAAAAATAGCAATGAGGTTCACTTCAACATGTGCCGCGGTTCTTTTGCCGTCATCTCTGCGGTGCACTCTCGTTCATGAAAAATTGTTGAAAAAGGACAATAAAAACTCCCAAAAATTTGTGTAAGAAAGTTTACGTCCGACAAAAGAAATTATGCAGCTTGCTTGCCCGTCCGATGCAATGCGGTTTTCATTCTGAAGCAGTGCGGTTGGTCGTATGATGTTGTTCATCCCGTAAGTGCAAAAAAATTGTTACGGAAGCGAAAAAAAAGTAATGCGGTTCACTTCTTGATAGTGTTGTGATTCATTTACACCCGATGTGAAGTGCACTCTACTTTCTCGTCCTTGAAAAAATTACGTTTGAATAAAAGAAACCATGCAGTTCTCGTACTCGTATGATGCAGTGTGGTTTTTCGTCCGTTGCAGTGCGGTTTTCAGTCGGATGAAGTACCCACGTCGATTTGGGTGTCGCGAAAAACAGAGTGTCCGCATTTCGATAAATTCGGAATTCCTCTTAAACCATAAAGAATTAGAGAGAGTGTTCTACATGAAAGAGTTGTGTCTCGTTGATATCTTTCCAACGGCGTATCGTTTGAATCATTCCGACCAGCGGTTTGCAAATTTTTTGCGAAAAACAGCCGCTGCCACTCGTCATCCGCCGCACGATTTACAAAATTAACTTAAAGCAGTAAGGAATCTCAAAAATATTTCAACATATGAAAGTTGCGCCTCGTTCGTAGCTTTCCAACGGCGTATCACATGCCTCGTTTCGACAAACGGTTCAAAAACTGGAGCGAAAACAATACCAAAAAATTGAAAAATAGAATTCCGCGATTTAGTAAATTTGAAACTGCTCTTAAACCGTAAGGAATTAGAGAAAAATTTATATATGAAAAGATGTGCTTCGACGATATCTATCCAACGGCGTATCGTTTTCTTCATTCTGACGAGCGGTTTAGAAGAAATCGCGAAAAAACGCTCGCTGCCACTTGTCATGGGCCGCACCATTTTCAAAACTGCTCTTAAACCGTGTGGAATCTCGAAAAGTGTTCAACATGTCAAAGTTGCGCCTAATCCATAGATTTTCAACGGTATATTACATGCCTCATTCCGATAAACGGATAAAAAATTAGAGCGAAAACAGTACCGAAAAAATAACGCATGCAGTTTTTTCCGACAAGAAGTTCACTCGTGTGAGTACTGCAGCACACTTGATTCAAAGAATGACGTGCACTTGTGTTCAGCGTGCAGTGCGAAAGTGGTGTGCAGAATAGTTACTCTACTAATATTAGTAGGATAGACCGTCTGTATATATATGTGCGGGTAACTTTAACTTTGAAAGATGGTCGTTGGATGAGGCGAATCCGATGGTGCAGAGATGGCAAATTTGAGCACTACTGGCCGTTGAATATCATGTAGATTCCACCAGATTTTGCCACATGTACAATCTAGAAGACTCCATGGTTGAACTTCAGCGTAATGCAGAAACCTCAAAACACAAGCACTTCTTCTTTGTTTTAGAATCTTCCGTGTTAGAATTGCCCAAATGTTTTTCTACATGATTTGCCATTATTTGTTTTTACTTTATGTCTTACAACACACAATTCCATGAATCTGAAAATAGATTAGCTTTCTTATAAAAACTAGATGATTTTGAATGAAATAAACTATAAGAATTAAACGAACATCTAAATCATGCATATATGACTCGAAGCTTACATGCTATAATGTGGTATTTATTCATAATTTGGTGCCAAATCTCATGTGTGCAATGCACGTGTACCTTACTAGTCTAAATGGTGTTTCTGTGTGTGTGTGTGTGTTGTGCGTGTTAAACACATTGTACGTAGTATATCATATATGGTTTACATTCCGAACATCTAGCTAGAGCATACATGTACTATGATTTGAATTCAACACAAAATTGATACATATATTTGAATTTGAGATCATATGTACATGTAGTTCCTATTTATATAGGAATTTACTTCTCCTATATTAATGTCATGTGTTGTGAAGATAATATTTAGATGGTTGTATAACTAACCCGAGTACAATCCCATTCAAACAGGGAAAATGTACTAAAATTTAGTCCATGCTAGACAACACACATTGTTTTTTTATTGTTGAGGGAAGTGCAGATTGTTTTGGTACTCTACACGTTATGTTTGTTGTCCCTTTTTTTAGTTTTTTTTGTTGTATTTGAATGCATTTCTAGTAATATAGTAAAACGGGACATGGCTCTCTCTAGTGATGAGGTGTGAATTATCTTTTTTTTTTGGGTACACGTTAAGCTTGTTCTCTCGAAATTTTAAGCCGCGCCTTGTTATGCCAAAATTTCAAGCTAGTGTCTCTGTCTATCGTGCTGCAAAACTCCCGCCTCTTCAACCCGCGCCTTGTTACCCAGAAATATTTAAGATATATCTTTGTCTCGTTGTGCTCCGACAACTCCCTCCATCTCAACCCGCGCCTTGCTATTCCAAAATTACAACGCGCACGAAAACTCCCACCTCCTGTGAAATCCCGACATGCAAAATGCCCATGGTACCCCTGAACCGAAAGAACCGCGTCAAATCGGTGGGGTACTTTCATAACTTACCCCACATTTCGGACAAGCGCGTCCCTAAGCCATGGTTTCCCACTCCCATCCCATCCGCCCATCGATTCGTACACCAAGGCCGCGAAAACCAGCGAAGCCCGACACCCTCCTCCGTCCGCCACCCAGCCGGAGCCTCTTCCTTGATGACATCGTCCACAGCAACACCTCGACGTCCCTCATCCACCATACCGGATGACGATCCATCGTCGATCTCGTCATCCCGCCGGTTCAGCCACCCCGTCCTCCACCTCCAAGGAGCTGCCCCGATGTTCCCCTCGTCTTTCACGCCACCTCCATTCCCACACCGCCGTCTTCACCTGCACCACTGGAAGAGCAGCATCATCACCGTTTCCTCGGATGAAGTTGGGGCCTAATCGGCACCACCAAAGAGGTTGTGCACTAATCACTGCATTTTCTTCTTGATTCGATCTCACATGCTGTCGGCGCTCGGTCCCGAGCCGACACGGCGCGGCTCCATCCACGGCGGTGTCGCCAGCCACATCCTTCATGGCGTCGCTCCCTCGGCGACGATGTCCACATCAGTAGGAGTTGCTGCTGCTTTAGCTCTCGCTCGCCCTGCTGCCCTGCTCTTGCTCTCGGTCCCCTGCCTGGTCTGCTCTTGCTCTTGCTCGTGCTGCTGCTCTCACTCTTGCTCTTGCGATGCTGCTCCGATTTAGCTACACTTCAGTCGAATAAATCGACTTTTGGGTCAGTCGATTTTCAGGCGGTGGGGGGCTCGCTAGAGTTAAGGAAGAACCAGCCGTAGCAAGGAGGAGGGCTCCACAGAGAGGTACCCCACTATCTATCTTAGGGTTCAGGGTGGGGGCGGTGGTCACCGGCGGTGGTCGAGCGGTGGCGTGGAGATCGCCGGAGAAAAAGCTCGGCACGGGGGGGGGGCTAGAGGGATGGCCGGGGCGGCGGCGTACCGGCGGTGGGGAGTGTTTTCGGGGCGGGTGGTGCGGCGGGGGCGGCTGTTTGGCTGGTGGTGGCTGACAGCTCAGGGGGGTGGAGGTTGAAGATGAACTGCAGGCCCTTGATTTCGTATCCAACGGCTGCAAAATCGACTAACCAGAGATGAAAAAGTCAGTCGACTGACGTGTAGCCTCACCTCTAGTGCGTTCAGTTTCAACAGCAAAATTCAGTTTCGACAGTTAAGTTCAGATTCAACAGTTAAATTCAGTTTCGACAATTAAGTTCAGGGATGAGCGGCTGATGTATTTTACATCTAGCACTTTGTGGTTATGTATTTTACGTCATCTATTGGAAATGCTATTAGAATTCCACTCAGGTTAACATTGTCTCTCTTGTCCTGCTTCAGCCTCGGCGTTGTACAACTTGCCAGAGCTGCTCCAATGACGAAACCCTCCATCACAACGGAGCAGTACCTCGGGCTCCATCTCCAGACGCCTAAGATCTTCTTCCCCTCCTCCGACAGCCAAGTCATCCGGAGCATCCTCACCGGCCAACCCAATCACGCTGAGATCAACATGGCTTCGCCAAAGAGGTTGTACACTTGTTGCATCTCTCTTTTACTCTACATGTTATATATATTGTCCACTGAGCACACGTAGTAACGTGAAATACGATTATTTTATCCTACTATATGACAAGCAGTGAGGTACCAGGCAACTTAGCTATCCGTGATGGACTCTCTTGAACGCCATCATTATTTATCTCTACGCGTTTGAGCTGTGCATTTGTCAATGGACCTGGGAGTTGAGCTAGTAGGGCAGTGGCCTGAGTCCAAAGTAATAGCAGTAGCACAAAAACATTTTTTAGTGTAGGATTTTCCTTGCTCAAGCCTGCGTACTAGAATCGCCAGTGCTTGAAAGGAAAAGTGAATGAAAAACATAGGAATTGGAAAGTTTCCTATGGTACTACTTTCCATGAATTTGGTGCAAAAGGAATGGAGCAAAGGAAAACTGTAGGATTTGTTCCTCCTTTTCATATTCCTATTCATGAAGCACAAGACTAAGAGATAGTAGCATAATAGCATTATAACCGTACATTTTCTTGTGGTTTCACTTAATCTCACCATGCTTCTTTGCATCCTGTTATCTTCCAATTCTTGTGAATCAAACACCCATATTGGCAAAAATCCTATGTTTTTAAATTCTCTGTTTTGCACATGCATTCCTATCCTATTCCTATCTATTTCCTATCCCTGCATTGTTAGAATCCTCAAATTCAAACAAGCCCTGACACAATTACTTCTATTACAGATATGTGTCAAAGAAAACCTTGTGTGGTTTGTCTTGCTCCTGCGGTGCTATGTTCCACCCCAGCTCAGCTGCTCCAACGACGGAAGGGTTCACCACAGCAGGGATCCGCTCTCCAGACTGTCTTTCGCCGCCTCAGATCTTCTTCCCCGCCACCGGTAGCCACGACAACTGCATTACCATCAGCAACTGAGCAGATGACCTTGAGGACTACACGGGTCCATAAGAGAGGTCGCACTCTTCCGTGACTGCTTACGTTATGCATCGCTTAATATGATAACATGCTACATTATTGTCATGTTCACCTATTAGACTTTGAGTCAGGTCCAAACTAATGCTGAAACTTGAGTTTTTAAATGGTTGTGGGGTACATATTGGGGCAACAATCAGTACTATCTGTCTACTATCTGGTTAATCTTGGGTGTCTACTATGAGTTTCATGTTGGGTGCAAACAAACATTACAGGATCCATTATCTGTATTTTTTAACTGAAGCTATTATCTGCCTACTATCATTGGTTTTGGGTCTATCCACAGTTTGCTACCATCACTCTGGATTTATGCATGCACTCCTTACATAATCTCACTATGTTTTATTCCTATGCATACCAGTTATTGTACACAATGGAACTGATCATGTAGAGCAAAAGAGACGAGCCTTGCGTGGCAATAAAATTTCATGCAGATGTCGCTCCATGGTGGGCGCAAAGGCAGCCCCCTCCACCCATTTTGGATCGTAATCAAGAGGAAGATAACTGTTCTGAGGGGGATTTAGAAGGAGAAGACCACTCCTATTTACGCCATGAGGTCTTCGCTCTAACTTGTCATGCTGATGTTGGTAATATCATGCATATGGTGCCTTGCATTACTTACTGTATACATCAAAGATGTCATCTGCTTAGTTTAGACATGCTTTGTGTCAATGCCATCTGTTTAGTTTCTTTGTCGTATATGTGAATCATGCAATGCCATCTTGTTTAGCCAGGCATCATATATGTGAATTTTGCAATGCCACCCTGGTTAGCTAGTCATCTTATATGTGAATTATATCATGCCATCATTTTTTTATTACGTGTTAAATTTGTCAACACTTTTAGTACATTCAATTACTCTTCCTGCGGCACGGTCATGGAAAAATCTGGAGTGGAAACAAGGTCTTCAGAGCAGACAATGCTATCTGACGAAGCGCATGTCTTGCTGGTTATAGATAGCTCCTCAAAGGAGGATTCAGAGACAGATGACCAGTCCTATCCCCCCCCCCGAGGTGCATGCTCTAACTTGGGAGGGTTATGTTGCTCATATCGTGTGTATGGTATCTTGCATTGCTATGTCATTTGCTTAGTTTAGACATGCTTTGTGTGAATGCCACCTGTTTAGTGTCTAATTACCATATATGTGAATTATGCAATGCCATCTTGTTGCAAGACATTAGATATGTGAATTATGCAATGTTATCTTGTTGCAAGGCATTATATATGTGAATTATGCAATGCCATGTTGTTTATCCAAGCGTCATATATGTGAATTATATCATGTCGTCCTTTTTTTGTATTTCTCATTGCTTTTGTTGACAATGTTTGTATATTCAACTGCTCTTCCTGTGCATCAGCCATTTGAATTGGTGATAGAGAAATCCGGAGTGAAAACAAGGTCTTCAGAGCAGACAATGCTATGTACTGAAGCAGATATCTTGCTGGTTACAGATAGCTCTTCAGAGGAAGATTCAGAGGCAGATGACCAGTCCTATTACCCCCCTGAGGTGTACGCTCAAACATGGCAGGGTTATATTACTCATATCATGCATATGTTGTATTGCAATGCTTAGTTTTTCCATCATATACACAATATTGAATGCCATCTCCTTAGTTGACACATCATATATGCGATTGCCCTCTGCTCACTTCCTTAGTATGTAAATCATATATTTGAATTATATCATGCCATGATGTGTACATAGACAGCATGTATCTGAATTATGGCATGCCAACCCATTTTCTAAAGACATAATATAGTTATATCATCTCATCCTGTTTACATAGTCATCATATTTTAAATTATGTCACTCTATCCGTGAATTATATCATGCCATCATGTTTCCATCGACGACATGTTTGTGATTTATGGCATGCCAACCACTTTAATAGACACATCATATAGTTATATCATGTCATCCTGTTTACATAGTCATAATATTTTGAAGTATGTCATTCTATCCTATTTAGTTAGCCATCATACATGTGAAATTGTGTCATGCTTATCCTATTTAAGTAGCCATCATATATGTGAAATTATGCCCTACTATTCTATTTGGTTAGACAACATAGATGTGAATTATTTCATGCCCTGTTTTCCTCCCTACTATTCATTGCACCTGTCTATGTTACAATGTATGTACATTCAACTACTTTTCTTGTTTATCAGCCATTTCAATTGGAGGGGGTGATGACAGTATCTGTGGAGGTAAAAACATGGTCTTCAGAAAAGATCATGCTACCTGTCGATGCAGATAGAACCACGGTTGTACTTTCCCAAGAACCAGCCCCACCACACATAACCCAGACTCACGCAGATTGTACCCCTACCTAGTTGGACAGAGAACCAACTACACCCCTTCTAACCCCAACCCGAGCAGATAGTAACCTAGTTCCCGTTGACACAGCACCGTCTTCACCACAAACAACCCAAACACGAGCGGTTAGTAAGGCAACCGCAGTGCCCAAAGCACGAGGACCACCACTCCGAACCTCAAGTCAACGCTTAAAGCAGAAGAAGAATTGTTCTCATGTCAGGTTCCGTAGCTATGGTTCATACTACTTTGCTCTTGCATCACTGTATTTACTCATACCAACTAATTTCAAATTTGAAGGATGCAATTGAAACTCCAATGGTGCAACAAGTATGTTTTAAACTTATTTCTTTAACGTGTTTGCTGTTGCAACTTGCTCTATGTTGATTTCAGTTTCAATAAAATAAACAGTTATGTTCTCATGCCATGCACACTACAAGTGTCGTTATTGCTGTGTAGTTTCCCACACTTATATTCTGTCTATGCTGCTTTATCTTAAATAGATATGATTTGAACTGTATCTATCTTGATTTGGCAACATAAACTAGAATGATATAGACCATATAGTGACCATACTACATAGGTATATGTTTGTTTCATGCTGTTATCCTGTCCACCTTACTACTGAATTGGTTTACCAAAATGAGTTTCATATACTACATTGTAAACCTGTGATGTGTTTGTTTGTTTCTCTTTTAGAACGCGGATAAAATATTGGAGAAGAGCACCCCATTATGCAATGGTAAAGGAAGTAATGCAGATAAGGTTCAAGATAGTGAGACATCCCTGTTGGTCTCCAAGAAAGCTGATAAAAACTATATTGAAGACACTCAGACAACCCCAAAGTCATGTCTTGATGTAGTGTTCGAGTTACTGGCTACTACTGCTAGCACCAGCTCTTCGAACTTGTTGCCTGAATCAGTTTGACTTCTTGAGTCTCAACTTCAAGTTGAAAGACATCGATCAGATGTTATGCGACAGGAAGCCGAAGGACCGAGGAAGTCCCTGCAGAATTCAGATGCATACTTTCTGGTGCAACAGCAAGTGCTAGAGGATTTAAGCGCCAAACAAGAGAAAGTTAATAAGCTTGCTAAGCATCTTTCCAGCATTATGGGTACCCAGGATATTGTTTCTTGAGCTCTTCTGAAGTGGTTTTAGTTCTGGACTTGTTTTGCTGCGGCGTTTATATGCTGCTTTGTTCCCTCTATTTGCACTGGTGGCGAACTTTGATGCCCAATGGATATAATATGTGTAACAGCCGTGATAGCCTAGCGTAAGTTGCTTGCTTATTTATTTCCTTATTGTCTTGTTTATTTCTTTGCTTGTAGTTAGTGCAGTTATTTTTCCGCGGTTTGTTAGTGGCCGCAATAACCTATTTTTTAAAAACTAGGCCACAATAACCATGGGCTACATATTTACTGTAGTTACCATGGAAACAATGGGCCTTCTACGAGGCGTAGAAACAATGGGCCTTATACGGGTCGTAGACACAATGGGCCTTCTACGGACCGTATCATCAATGGGCCTTCTACGGGCCGTATGATCGGTTGGCCAAACATGGGCCAATAACACACAGCGTTATGGCTGTAAACGGGCTAGAGTTGGAATCGTCCATTCATGGGCCGACCATAACGGGCCGTCATTAATCGGCCGTATTTGATGATGCTATGAAAACGGACCAACGTATTAACGGGCCACAAATGGGCCGACTGTAACCACGGGCGGAATTTGGCCCACAAGCAGAAAATGACAGTAATGGGCCGTAAGTAAACGAATGCTGGAAATGAGCCCAAGAATAAATGGGCCCTGAGAAGGCTGAAAGATAACATGGACTGGAAACGGCCCAACGGAATAACAGGCTGTTAATGGGTATAAAGTGATACACTGTTCATTACGGGCCAATTTCACCACGGGCCGTTAATGGGTATAAAGTGATACATTGTTAATTACGGGCCAGTTTCACCACGGGCCATTAATGGGCCAAGAGTTACAAAGGGCCTCATATGGGCCAAAAGACGTCATGGGCCATACATGGGCCGGAAGTTAAAATGGGCTAGAATTATATTGGACGGCCCAGATGATGCTACTTGGCCTAATTCGGATAGGCCGTTTCTGGCCCTGGGTTAGAGGGCTGTAAAAGGGCTATATGCGAACAAGCCGTTAACAGGCTTTCCATGGGCCGGCCCGCCACCTTTTGACCAAGTCAAACGGGCCGGCCTTTTCATAGGAATGGGCCTCTGTTGGGCCGTGCCACGTGTCGACGTATCATAGGCGCCTTCTGTCCAATGAGTGGATGACATCTGTCCCAACGGTGAGCCGACACGTGTTTCCTCCAACCAATGATGATTTTACACGTGGAAATCCCCATTGGTCGGGGCTGTTAACGGGTTATCTGATCCAAAACCGGACCCGATAGCTTAACGGCAGTCCGTTATGGTGGATGCCACGTGTCGGCCACCCTTGACGAAAGCACTTCTGTGACGCGCGATTTATCATCATGGAAGTGGACACTTCCGTGATGATAATTTTGGTCATGTCATGGAACACTTCTACGACAGCACATGTATGACTATCTTGATTCTATCATAAAATCGTCATGGATGTACATGCATGACAGAAAACGTGACCTACTGTGACAAACACATATCATCACGCAAGTGTATTTTTTTGTAGTGCATGGATACATTCCAAATTGCTAGCTATGAAATAGAATACATGTTAAATTCAATATAAAGGGGGTTTCGAAGATTCAAATTCATAGGAAGTGCATTCATCCATTTGAACCCGAGGTAATGGCATTTGTAAATCAGATCTAAAAGGGGGCATCAATCTTTGTTGTGCGTTTGAACATGCTATATATTCATACGCATGTCTAACTTTTTTTTTGCAACCAAGGAGATTATATCTGGAACCATGCATGAACTGAGGTAAGTTGCATATTTTTTAATATATACTCATGTACAATGTATATTCAAATGTACCCCCTCCATTCCAAAATAATCATAGCTTTAGGATTTTCAAGAGTAAAGATTTGTGAAGTTTGACAAATCCTGAAAGTTCAATTCAAGAGAACCGAAAACGATAATGCTTCTGCTCTCAAATATTGAACGAAGCGCCAAATAAGCCTCTGGTCACCCGAAACCGCGCGAGACTAATGTTTGGTGGTAGGGAATTACTATCCTGACTCTGGCCCATGTAGCCTATCGGCCCGATGTCTAAAGGTCTAAACCCGGGTAGGTTTATAACTTCACCAAGACGCCAGTCTCAACCGCCTCCGAGAAAGATTCATACGGCGTGGGCGCCTAACACCCATGCGCTCGGCCGAAATCTATCCCGCCCACATTTGGGACACCTAAGATTACTGTCCTACCCCCAACCCGCAATATGTCCAAAATTTTAGATGGGGGCAAAGTTTGTAACTTTCCCCAAATTTCAAACAAACGCGTCCCAAACCGAAACATTGTCCCCCCTTAGTTCCCCCTCCCTCCGTTTCCCCATTCATACTCCATGGGCGCCAAAGTGCCCTTTCCACCAGCCGCGAAATCCCAGCCTCCTCCATCCTCCACCCCATAGCGCCCAATCCACCGCCGCCATCCTCCATCACGCCGGAGCTGATACCCCGACGTCGTCGTCCAACGCAACCGCAACCGCAACGCCCTCAAGGACTTAGTAGCTGAAGCCAAGGCAGAGCAGCCTCCACGACGCCGACGCCGATGTGCGCCGTACCAAAACCACTCCGACCACGCCGTCCTGCGCCTCACCGCTGCCGCTCCACTATCGCAACCGTCCACCGCACCGGAGCTGTTCCCGCTATACCGTCGTTTGCCGCCTTGTATCTGGTTCCCCGCCACCGACAGACAGCCACCGCACCACACTCAACAACTTGGCCATGGGTTCGTCCAAGGCTCCACCGTCCTCCACAACTTCTCGTTTCCAGCAAACCACAAGAGGATCGTTGGAAAAACAGAAGGAGGACACATCACTGCTAGCAGAAAGAGGTACTACTCTTCCCTTATTCGTGCAAATCTTACGTCTCTGCTCATACCGTATTCATCCCATGAAAGAAACTAGTTGAGCGCTTCTTACTGCATCTTCTTCGTGATACTAAATGCACAAGGTTTCCTCCCTTTATTATTTCACCTTTGCTAGAGGTCAATAGCCCGCCTGGATTTCAATTCAGGGCCAGTCGAACCGCAATTAAAAGAAGCAGCACCCGCTTAGGCGCGCGGAGCACCTAGTTCGCCTATTCGTCGGGGAAGTGGCGCATCGGTGTCTATCATAGGGGTGTGGGGTGCAGGAGCTGCTTGCGCCCGATCTGGAGGTCGGCGGGGCTTGAATCGATGACCAGGGGGCGGTGCCAAGAACGGCGGTGCGGTGAGGTTGAGGGGAGGGTGCAGGCAGGGGACTGGGCCAGTGGTCGCTGGCGTTTCGAGGAAGATCGTCAACACTGACTGGCTGGAGGTAGATGAAGGCGATCTGCCCGTTCTTTGTACATCGGACGGTGCAGAAAAAATGGAATGACCTATTTGTTTTCAGTCGACTTTTCTTTTCATAGAATCCTGTAGTAATTTAGTGTGCCATGCATGTTGTAGAGATATCATATGTCCCCCGTCATTTATTTCTCATCGACCTGCTATCTGCTACCTTTACACTGTATAAATTGTGCACACACTTCACCCATAATCACACTATTGTTTTTTTATGCATGGGTATTTCAGACTCTGACGCAGTGTTGATGAATGCAGAAAAGAAAAGACAGAAGCGGTCCAGTGTAATTCGAAGATAAGCACTAAGCGTTTCAGCGCTCTAAAGGGTGCAGTGTCAGCAGTTGGAGACAGTAAACATAGCTCTGTAGTTGATGATCTCACTTGGCACACACAACCATCCCTAGTGCTTGCTTTAACTTTGCGGTGTCAAATGTGGTTGCATGTTGCATAAGGTGTCTAGCTTGTATTGCTTCCAATTTGGTTAAATTGCATCTGCTTACTTTACACATTATACCTTTGATAATGACATGCCTTCCTGTTTTTGATACATACTACATATGTCTATTAACCATGCTCGTACATCAAACTAATGCTCTTTTGTATACCTCATCAATCACTTATGATGAGACAGTCACCCCAGTGGGTTACTGTGAGACGCCCTACTCGTTTAAAGAGTGCAGTGTCATCCTCCCCACATGATTCTCAAGAAACAGCAAGGCTAAATGAAGATAGTCAATGTAGCTCTCTAGTTAATGACCGCAATTCCCCCACACCACCATCGCAGGTGCTTGCTCTTACTTGGCAGTTTGATATGTGGTTGCATGTTGCATATGGTGTCTACCTTGTAATGCTTCTAATTAGGGTAAATTGCATCTGCTTAGTTAACACATTATACCTGTGAATATGACATGCCTTCCTGTTTTTGGTACATACTACGTCTTTCTATTAACCATGTTCTTACATCAAACTACTTTTCTTGTGTATCCCTCATCAATCACTTCTGACAATACACCTTCAAGTTGACAGTGTAATATTGGTTGCATCTTGCATATCATTTCAAACATGTATTGCCTCTAATTTGTTGAAGTACCACTTATAATGAGACACATCTAACTTGGTAGAGTGATTTTGGTTTGATCTTTCATATGGTGTCTAGATTGCATTGCTTCCAATTTGTTGAAATGCCTTCTGCTTAGCGTTTTTCATACATATTCCATCCTCCTATAATGTGGTTGCCATACATAAAAGTTGTGTTCGTCCGTATCATGCATCAATGAATTTGGAAGTGCGAATTTCATTCCTTTTTCTTGTGTGTTTACTTGACAAGGCAAAATCTGAAAGGACGAAGGCACGGAATGATGGTGGTCCTTTGGAGCAACCAAAATAGATGATCTCTGCAGATTCTCCTACTACTCATACTGCAGTGCAAGTTCCAAATCTCATCTCCCCTACTCCAGAACCCAAGGTGCTTGCTCTAACATGGCAGTGTGATATCTGGTTGCATGTTGCATATGGTGCCTAGCTTGTATTGCTCCTAATTTGTTAAATTGCATCTCCTTAGCTTACACATTATACATGTGAATATGACACGCCTTCCTGTTTTTGGTACATACTACATCTGCCTATCACACCATGTTCTTACATCAAACTACTGTTCTTGTGTATCCTGCATCTATCGCTTATGATGAGACAGTCACGCCCGTGGGTTAGTATGAGACGCTCCACTCTTATAAAGAAAGCAGTTTCATCCTCTCCACATGATTCTCAAGAAACAACAAGCCTAAACGAAGATATTAAACGTAGCTCTGTACTTGAAGACCGCACTTCCCCTACACCACCATCACAGGTGCTTGCTCTAACTTCGCAGTGTGATATGTGGTTGCATGTTGCATACGGTGTATAGCTTGTAATCCTACTAATTAGGGTAAATTGCATCTGCTTAGTTTACACATTATACCTGTGAATATGACATGCCTTCCTATTTTTGGTACACACTACATCTATGTGTTAACCTTGTTCTTACATGAAACTACCTCTCTTATGTATCCTGCATCAATCACTTACGATGAGTCACCTTTATTCGTTGCATATTGCATATTATTTCTAGCCTGTTACCATGTATTGCTTCTAATTTGGTCAAATACATTTGTTAGGGCACCCTTTTAATTTGGCAGAGTGATATTGGTTTCATCTTTCATATGGTTTCTAGCTTGCAATGATTCTAACAAGTTCAAACACCTTGTGCTTAGTTTACACTTTATACATCATACATGTCAATATGTCACGCCATCCTGTTTTTCATACATATTCCATCCTCCTATCATGCGTCTGCCTTACATGAAAGTAGTGTTCGTCAGTATCATGCATCAATGAGTTATGAAGAGCAAATTTTATTCCTTTTTCTTGTGGGTTTGACTTGACAAGGCAAAATCAAGAAAGAGGAAGGAAAAGAGTAAGGAAGGCGATGATGGTGGTCCTCTGTAGCAACACAAATGGAGCATCTGTATCGATTCTCCTTGTACTGCTAGTGCATTACAAGGTCCAAATCTCCGCTCCCCTACTCCACCATCCAAGGTGCTTGCTCTAACTTGGCAGTGTGATATCTGGTTGCATGTTGCATATGGTGTCTAGCTTGATTGCTCCTAATCAGTGTAAACTGTATCTGCTTAGCTTACACATGATATGTGTGAATATGACACGCTTTCCTATTTTTGGTACATACTATATCTGTCTATCACACCATGTTCTTACATGAAACTACTCTTCTTGTGTATCCTGCATCAGTCACTTATGATGGGACGCCTTTAAGTTGGAAGTGTGATATTGGTTTGTGTCTTGAATATGATTTCTAGCATGTATTTCTTCTAGTTTGATGAATGCCACCTATGACGAGACAATTTTAACTTGGCAGAGTGATATTGATTACACCTTCCATATGGTGTGTAGCTTGCAGTGCTTCTAATTTGCTGAAGTGCCTTCTGCTTAGTTACCACATCATATGTGTGAATATGTCAAGCCGTCCAGTTTTTCATACATATTCCATCCTTGTATCATGACATTGCCTTTCATCAGAGTAGTGTTCGTCAGTATCATGCATGAATGAGTTCTAAAGAGCGAATTGTATTCCTTTTTCTTGTCGGTTGGACCTCACAATGCAAAATCAATAAAGCTGAAGGAAATTGGCAAGGCATTGGATGATGGTGGTCCTTCCGAGCAACTAAAACGGAGGTTCTCTAGAGATTCTACTCCGCCATCCTCCCAACAAGATTCGCAAGACAACGCAAGGCTAGACAGTCAACGTAGTTGTGTAGATGATGATCACATCTCCCCTACTCCACCATCACAGGTTCTTGCTCTAACTTGGCACAATTATATGTGGTTGCATGTTGCGTATGATGTCTAGCTTGAATTGCTTCTAACTCTGTTGAATTGCATCTTCTTACTTTACACATAATGCCTGTGAGTATGACATGTGTTCCTGTTTCTAGAACATACTATATCTGATCACACCATGTTCTTACATCAGACTATTGTTCTTGCATATCCCGCATCAATCACTTATGATAGGGCACCTTGAAGTCGCCACTATGATATTGGTTGTGTCTTGCATATGATTTCTAGCATGTACTACTTCTAATTTGTTGAAACAACATACAATTTGAACTTGGCAGAGTGATATTGGTTGCATCTTTCATATGGTGTCTAGCTTGCAGTGCTTCTAATTTGTTGAAATGCCTTCTGCTTAGTTACCACATCATAGGTGTGAATATGTCACGCCATCCTGTTTTTCATACATATTCCATCCTCGCATCATGTGTTTGCCTCTCATCCGAGTAGTGTTCGTCAGTATCATGCATGAATGAGTTCTGTAGAGTGAATTTTATTCCTTTTTCTTATCGGTTTGACTTCACAATGCAAAATCATTACAACTGAAGGAAATTAGTCCGGCAGTGGATGATGGTGGTCCTATGGAGCAACTCAAACAGGGGGTCTCTACAGATTCTACTCCGCCATCCTCCCACCAAGATTCACAAGACAACACAAGGCTGGATAGTCAACGTAGCTGTGTAGATGATGAGCACATCTCCCCTACTCCACCATCACAGGTGCTTGCTCTAACTTGGCACTATTATATGTGGTTGCATGTTGCGTATGATGTCTAGCTTGTATTACTTCTTACTTTGTTGAATTGCATCTGCTTACTTTACACATAATGCCTGTGAATATGACACGTGTTCCTGTTTCTAGAACATACATGTACATGATGAGCACATCTCCCCTACTCCACCATCACAGGTGCTTGCTCTAACTTGGAACTGTTATATGTGATTGTGTTTTCCGTATGATGTCTAGTTTGTATTGCTTCTGATTATGTTGAATTGCATCTGCATACCTTACAACTTATACCTGCAATGATCACTTACCCATAAGACACATTTAACCTGGGACTATGATGTAGGTTGCATCTTGCATTGTCTTCTAGCTTATACTACTACTAATTTCTTGAAATGGCACTTACAATGAGACACTTTTTGCCTGATAGAGTGATATTGGTTGCATGTTCATATGGTGCCTAGCTTTCATTTCTTCTAATTTTGTTGAAATATCTTTCGCTTACTATTTTTTCATACATATTCCATCCTCCTATCGTACGTGTGAATATGCAACGCTGTCTTTTTTGTATATATTCCATCCTCCTATCCTGCGCTTGCCTTACATTGAAGTAGTGTTCGTCTGTATCATGCATCAACCAGTTATGCAGAGCTAATTTTATTCATCTTCTTGTGGTTTTGACTTCATAAGGAAATATATGAAAATAGGAAGGAAAAGAGTAAGTTAGGGGATGTCGGTGGTCCTCCGCACCGACACAAATAGATACTCTCTAGATTTGCCACTGCTACTGCTAATGAAGTTGAAGTCCCAAGTCTACATGATGAGTTCATCTCCCGTACTCCACCATCGCAGGTGCTTGCTCTAAGTTGACAGTGTGATAATTGTTTTCATGTTGCATATGTTGTCTAGCTTGTATTTCTTCTATTTTGATTAAATTGCACCTGCTGAGTTTATACATTATACATGTGCATATGACATGGCTTTCTGTGTCTAGAATATACTGCATCTATCTATCATACCATGTTCTTACATCAAAGTACTGCTGTTGTGTATCCCGCATCAGTCACTCATGATCGGACGCTTTTAACATGGCAATTTGATAGTGGTTGCATCTTGCATTGATATCTACGTTGTACTGCTTCTAATTTTTTGAATTTCCACTTATGACAAGACACTTTTAACTTGGCAGAGTAATATTGGTTGCATCTTTCATATGGTGTCTAGCTTACATTACTTCTATTTTCTTGAAAATCCTTCTGCTTAGTTTACGCAACGTAGCTGTGAATATGTCACGCCGTCCTGTTTTTCTTACATATTCCATCCTCATACGATTGTCTTACATCAAAGTATTGCTTGTCTGTATCATGCATCAATGAGTTCTGAAGAGCGATTTTATTCTTTTGTGTTGTGGGTACGGCTTGACATGGCAAAGTCAAAAAAGAGCAAGGAAAATAATATAGTAGGGAGTGGTGTTACTCGTCGGGTGAAACGGAAAAGGATCTGCCGTCGAGATTCTACTAGTACTTATAGTGCAGTAGAAGGTCCAAGTCCACTGGCTAAATCTACAAACACAGTATCACCTGCTCCACCAACTGCAACATCCACTTCAACTGTACCAGCATCTCAACGAGTTACTCGTTCGTTTGCTCCGGAACTGGCCAGTTCCCAAGCTGCCTTCACACCTAACACTACTTCTGAAGCACTGCTGACACAACAGGACTTGGCAAGATCAGATGAACCTCATGAGCATCAACAACAAGACGGTACCTGACCGAGTCAAGTTGCAGTTGCATGATCCTTTATATGTACTCTCACAGTTTGTTGTACACTAACACTTTCCATATTCGTTGTTGAACTAGCACCACGGCGCAAGCGGAAACAGACATCAGGGATAATGCTTGACAGATTAACAAAATCTAAAGGAGGAAGAATGGAGATCCATTTCGAGGCAGGTTTGAAAAGGCCACATGATGCTACAGAGTCAGCCAAGTTAGTATCAGAGGCATCCGTTGCCGTTAGGTGTCATGCACGTATCCTCCCAATGTGGATCCAATACAGGAATGAGAAAGACAATACCCAGTTTAACACCTTCCTTGACCATTTATCCGTAAGTAATGTTATTCATCGCAATTAGTAATATTGTCTTGCTCTGTCCCATACTTTCTAGCTTCCTTCTAATAAGACTCACATTCTTTTTTCAACAGATGAGGTTCAAGTTGGATCCGAAAGATGATGCAACTAAATGTAGCGATCAGACCTCAAATACTCTAGTCTCCGTGCATCAGTGTCATCCTTGGATCGGTAATGCTGACACGCACAATACTTGAGGATTTATAACAGAGTTTCAATCACACACTTATTACATCGAATGTGTCCGAAAGAGAACTTATGACAATAATATGGCTTAAGGCCATCAAAAAAACGATAACAGCGGAAGGCTTGGAAGATAAAGTGAGTCCATCAACTCCAATGGCATAGCTGAGTGAAAGACAACGACCTATTGCACCTTACTCGTCATTTGAAAAGTTTGCAACATGAAATGTTGCAGCTCGAAACGGGCCAGCACATGGAATATGCTGGCAATGTAACACATAGAGTAATGAACAGAATGAATGCTATCACTACATGCATATATGGCTGGTGTAAAGCTCTATAGTTACAGTTTTGCATAAAGCCAATTTTTTCCATACAACAAAGGAATAAATTTTATTTAACTAACATGGTGGTTGTTAAACATTGAGAAGGTTCCTCCAACTCAATCCCAATTAAACATCATCATTTAACCCAATAAATTAAATTTAGAGTGATGAGATCAACATGATAATCCAAGAAACAGATACTCAAGATTTCCATAGCCGGGGACACGGCTAACCATGATTAGTTTGTACACTCTGTAGAGGTTTGTGCACTTTTCCCCACAAGACTCGAACACATCCATGGTCGGAGATTCGAGACACAGTCTTTCTGAAGCATTAATTCTCTACTCTGGGTAGACAGTACCACCTACAACCCGCTACATCTGCTAGTCTACCTCTTCAAGAGCCTCACGCAACTTACTCAACTATGCCAGAGCCCATATTGGCTTGTGGCTGCACACGGAAGTTTCTAGCATGAATAATCTTATGATCCCTTTGAGCTTGGGTGGCGGACCGTAGGATGATCACACGGGTACACTGGGATATCCTAGGACAATACTGGATTCTCCAGGTGCCCTGAAAACCACTGGGTACTCCAGGGTGCCTCAAGCAATCCACCCAGATGTGTATTTAAGTAGCCACCTTGAATTAACCATTAATTAATAATACTCACCTCTGTCATGGATACACTCACCCAAACCACGTCTACGAGCATAGCATGGCAATATAAGCATAACGTAGAAGTAACTCCCAAAGGTTTGATAATAAACAGGCAATAGATTCTACCTCATCATGTACTTCCCAAACCCCAGATATTAATCAGATCCTAACCATGCAATGTTCGAGGGTTGATCTAATGCAATAAAACTGGGTAATAAAGAGGTATGATCAAAGTGTTACTTGCCTTGCTGATGATCTGCAAAATCTATAGACTAGTAGTAGCACGCTTCGCACTCCGGGTACTCTATTGCAAACAACAAAAACATACATAAGCACTCAAACTCGAAGCACGGGTAAAACTCAAATAAGAGATCTAACCAGAAAGTTGAACTAAAGAACTCCTGTTTGCAAAAAGAATCAAATCAAACGGAGCAACGAAACTCAAACTGCCAAAGAAACAAGATCCGTTTACTAATCTGGACTGAAGTCAAATTTTATAGTACCAAAATCTTGTCCAAGTTGTTTAAACCGAAAGAGGGCTTCGAGACGAAGATCTAGGCGCTTGAATCGCCTGATTCCGATAAACGAGCGAAAAGATAAACTAAAACGAAGATCAGGGCAGAAATCGCGATCGAAAATAATCGTGGATAAACCCTGGAAAAAGAAAAACTGACGAACAGGCTAACGAACGGACGTTCGCTGTCTGCGGTAACGGATGAACTTCGTTCATTAAAACGAACATACGAACAAACCTCCGCTATTTAATTAAACTGGAAAAAAACATAAAACCGATCTAGAAAAAATAACCTAGGGTTTCAAAAAAACCGAGCGATTTCTCGGATAAACCGGCGGCGGTGGCGGCGGTGGTTATACTTCTGGCGAGGTCGGCGGCAGTGGCAGGATCGGCGACAGCTCCTCCAGCGGCGGCGGTCGGTGGTGGGGTGGCAGAATGGGGCGGCAGTGGTCGTCGTCGGCGGCGACGGCGAGAGGCGGCGGCTCTAGGGTTGCAGGGCGGGGCGGTGGGCTGGCGGGGCTGGCGGCTCGGGCCTCGGCATTATAAGAGGCCGGCCGGGTCAGAATCCGGGGCGGACACGGCCCGGTAGGTCGGTTGACTCTCTTTTTTTTCAATAATCCGACGCGCAGAAAAATAAATAAAAGAAATACTAAACGGACACCAAAAATCCTGAAATAAATTTTCCCCGTCCTCTACAAATACAATGGACAAGGTGAACATTTATTTGGGCCTCTAATGCAATTTTGCAAAACGCGTTTTTCCTAATTCCAATAAAATAGCAATAAAACTCTGAATAAAATTCTTATTTGATTTTAATATTTATCCTCCAATATTTCTTTATTTTGGGGAAGTCATTTTATCCCCTCTCTTTTATTTTCATATATGAAATATTAGGAGAGAAAAATAATTAAAACAAAATGACCCTCTTTTCAAAATTTGAGAAAACTCAAATATGAAAATAACTAAATACCCAACTCTCTCCGTGGGTCCTTGAGTTGCTTAGAATTTCTAGGATCAACCAAAATGCAATAAAATATGGTATTCAATAATGATCTAATGTATAACATTCCAAATTGGAAATTTGGGATGTTACAAACCTACCCCCCTTAAGATGAATCTCGCCCTCAAGATTCGGGTTGGCTAGAGAATAGGTGTGGGTGGTCCTTCCGTAGGTCTTCCTCTCGGTCCTAGGCGGCTTCATCCTCGGTATGGTGGCTCCACTGAACTTTGCAGAACTTGATAACCTTGCTGCGTGTGACTCGGCTTTCAAACTTGAGAATCTTCACTTGTTTCTCCTCGTAAGTCAAATCGCTATCCAACTGAATCGCTTCCAGTGGCGCTGTATCTCTTAGAGGAATATCGGCCATCTCTACGTGGCAGTTCTTCAACTGGGAAACGTGGAACACATCGTGAACTCCTGACAATCCTTCTAGCAATTCCAACTTGTAAGCAACTTCTCCCATACGCTCCAAAACTTTGTATGGTCCCACAAAAGGTGGTGCTAACTTTCCCTTAACTCTAAAACGCTTAACTCCTCGAAGTGGGGACACACGAAGATACACTCTGTCTCCGACTTCATAAATTGTCTCCTTGTGTTTAGAATCCGCATAGCTCTTCTGCCTGGACTGGGCTACCTTGAGTCTATCGCGAATCAACTTAACCTTCTCTACAGACTCCTTAATCAAATCTGGTCCAAACAACTAACGGTCTCCAACTTCATCCCATAACAACGGTGTCCTACACCTCCTTCCGTACAAGGCTTTGAAAGGGGCCATCTTCAAGCTGGGTTGATAACTGTTATTGTAAGAGAACTCTGCATATGGCAAATTTTCGTCCCAACTAGATCCATAATCTAGCGCACAAGCTCTCAACATGTCCTCCAGAATCTGATTGACTCTCTCAGTTTGTCCATCTGTCTGTGGATGAAAGGCTGTACTAAACTCTAGCCTGGTACCCAAAGTCTCATGCAACTGATTCCAAAACTTTGAGGTAAATTGGGTTCCTCTGTCTAATACAATGGTCCTCGGAACTCCATGCAGACATACGATCCTGGTCATGTATATCTTTGCCAACTTAGCACTGGTGTAAGTGGTCTTCACTGGGATGTAATGAGCTACTTTCGTCAAACGATCGACTACAACCCATATCAAATCATAGCCTGAACGAGTCCAGGGCAATCCCGTGATAAAATCCATGCCTAGCTTATCCCACTTCCATTCTGGTATCGGCAATGGCTGTAGCAATCCTGTTGGCTTCTGATGCTCTGCCTTCACTCTCTGACATACATCACAAACTGCTACATACTCCGCAATATCCTTCTTCATTCCGGTCCACCAGAAATTGTCCTTCAAATCTAGATACATCTTGGTATTTCCTGGGTGAATCGAATCCGGCGAATCATGGGCCTCCTGCAGAATCAACCTCCTGATCTCGGGGTCATTAGGCATATATATGCGATCCTCAAACCATAAGGTATCATGCTCATCCTCACGAAATCCTTTGGCCTTTCCTTTGCTCATCCTTTCCTTTGTCTCTGCAATCTCTTTGTCCGTCTTTTGAGCTTCTCTGATCTTGTCCATCAAGGTAGACTGAATTTCCAATGCTGCTACATAGCCTCTCGGAACTATTTCCAAACATAGTTCACAAAGATCTTATGCTAACTCCTTGGGTAATCCTCCCATCATGAGTGTATTGACATGACTCTTGCGACTCAACGCATCGGCTACTACGTTGGCCTTTCCGGGATGATAGTGTAACTTCATATCATAATCCTTGATGAGCTCCAACCATCTCCCCTACCCGAGGTTCAACTCCTTCTGCATGAAGATATACTTCAAAGTTTTGTGATCTATGTACACCTCACAATGGTTTCCGATGAGAAAATGTCTCCATGTCTTCAACGCATGCACTACGGCTGCTAACTCCAAATCGTGTGTAGCATAGTTCAACTCATGGGGTTTAAGCTGTCGTGAGGCATATGAAACAACTCTTCCCTCTTGCATCAGCACTGCACCAAGCCCTTGACGAGAAGTGTCGCAATACACTTGATAATCCTTGCGTTGATCTGGGAGAATCAACATTGGGGCTATAACCAAACGTTTCTTCAGCTCCTGAAAACTGGCTTCACATTCCTCGGTCCATCTGAACTTGGTGTCCTTCTTCAACAACTCCGTCATGGGCTTTGCAATCTTAGAGAAATTCTCAATGAACCTCCGGTAGTTTCCCGCGAGTCCAAGAAAACTCCAGATCTCTACAAATGACGTGGGTGATTCCCAATTAGTCACTATGACAACCTTGGTGGGGTCTACTACTATTCCTTCAACGGATATAACATGTCCGAGGAATCCAACTTCCTTCAACCAAAACACACACCTGCTGAACTTGGCATATAACTTATGTTCTCTGAGCTTCCCAAGTACCAAACACAAATGCTCCTTGTGCTCCTCTTCATTCTTCGAGTAGATCAGTATGTTATCAATGAACACCATGACGAACTTATCCAAAAATTCCATAAACACCTTGTTCATCATGTTCATGAAATAGGCAGGCGCGTTAGTCAGACCAAATGACATAACGGGTATACTCATATAGCCCGTACCTTGTGGTAAAAGTTGTCTTAGGTATATCCTGCTCTCGAATCTTCAGCTGGTGGTATCCTGATCGCAGATCGATCTTGGAAAATACTTTAGCTCCTTGCAACTGGTCAAACAACTCATTTATCATCAGCAGTGGGTACTTGTTCTTCATCGTCACTTCGTTCAACCCTCAATAATCAACAACCATCCTCAACGATCCATCCTTGTTCTCCACTAGAAGCACTGGTGATCCCCAAGGTGACGAACTTGGGCGAATATAGCCTTTATCCAGTAACTCCTTAATCTTCTTCTTAATTTCTTCCGAATCCTTTGCGGGCATCCGATATGGTCTCTTAGATATTGGCCCTGTGCCTGGCAGAAGCTCAATCAAAAACTCAATGTCTCTATCCGGTGGCATGCCTGGCAACTCCTCTGGAAATACATCAGGGAAATCCTTCACCACTAGTACTTCCTCCTTTACAACTCTTGATAAGGAATTCACTTGAGTCCTCTTCGGCACATGCCGTGATACATACTTAATCCTTCTTCCTTCTGGAGTAGTGAGAAAAATCGACTTACTGGCGCAGTCAATGTTCCCTCCATACTTCGATAACCAATCCATGCCTAATATTACATCCAGTCCTTGTGACTCCAATACTATTAGGTCTGAGGGGAACACGTAGTTACCAATCCTCAATGGTAACCGATCACACCATAGGCTAGCCATATACTCTGCTCCTGGCGAGGTTACTAACATGGGTGACCTAAGGGCTTGGGTTGGCAGGTTATACTTATCCAAAAATCCCCTTGATATGTATGAATGCGATGCACCAGTACCAAAAAGAACGATTGCAGTAAATGACTTAACCAAAAACTTACCTATTACTGCATCTGGCTGCGCTTCAACCTCCTCCACGCTAACGTGGTTCACTTGTCCCCTGTTGAAAGGGTTGGGCTTCTTCCCAGAGCTTCCATTACCATTTCCATTCTTTGTTTCAGAACACTCCGTGGCGTAATGTCCATTCTTCCCGCACTTGAAACAAGTAATGTGACTTAGATCCTTCTTGGTGGGCGTTGCTGGGTTGGAACGGTTCTGGCCGTTGCTTCCTCCATTCCCATTCCCATTCTTGGGGCCACTATGGTTATGCGAACTTCCTCCATTGGAATTATGGCCTCCATGGTTATGGTGAAGGTGTCCTCCCGAGTTCGGGGTAAAACGGGGCCTCTGCTGAGCTCCTGAATTGCACTTCCCTTGTCCATACTTCCTATTGCGGTTGTCAATCTGCTGATGCTTCCCTTCAATCATGAGAGCTCTATCTACCAACTCCTGGTAGTTGTTGAAGGTTGCCACCATCAACTGCATGGTCAGCTCATCATTTAGTCCTTCTAGAAACTTCTCCTGCTTAGCGGCATCTGTAGCGACGTCATCCGGGGCATAATGTGCTAACTTACTAAAATCATCCACATACTGGCCCATTGTGCGTCCTCCTTGGCGCAAGTTGCGAAACTCGCGCTTCTTCATGGCCATAGCTCCTGCTGACACATGGGCAGTGCGAAAAGCCTGCTGAAACTGGTCCCATGTGACAGTGTCGATGGGGTAAGTGGCTGTGAAATTCTCCCTCCATGATGCTGCCGGTCCATCAAGCTGATGTGCGACAAAACGCACTCTCTCCGCATTTGTGCATCTTGTAGTGGTCAGCTCCCTTCCAATCTTGCGGAGCCAGTCATCTGCAACAATCCGCTCGGTGCTACTAGAGAACACCGGCGGATTCAGCCTTAGAAAACGGGCTAAGTGATCAATAGGTGGTGGTGGTGGTGGGTTGTTGTTGTTGTTATTGTTGTTGTTGTTGTTGTTGTTGTTCCCCTGATTCTGATTCTG